>NC_052614.1:36414736-36458417 GCF_016545825.1 Eucalyptus grandis | reverse complement strand
AAGATTGGAAGTATGACCATCAACAATGTTTCCTTGGTGAAAGGCTTAAACTACGATCTTCTGAGCATAAGTCATCTTTGTGATACTAGTTTCAGAATAAACTTCCAAAAAGGCATTTGTTCTGGAATAAGTCGAGACTTCTCTCAATCCTTTACTAGGTGAAGGCATGGTAACATATATCTTCTCGACGTAAATCTAGAAAGCTCTCAGTGCCATATTTCCATTCAAGATGAAGCAAGTATTTGGCATCGAAAGTTCAGTCACGTAAATAGGTCAAAGTTCTTTCAAACCAGTAAATCAAGTTTCTACTAGTCGAGTGTTGCAGCTTCTTCATATGGATCTCTTTGGGCCAACAAGAACTCAGAGTCTTGGTGGAAAGAAATATTGTCTGGTAATCGTGGATGATTATTCTCATTTCACTTGGGTGTTCTTTTTAGCAAATAAGTCTGAGACTTTTGTATACTTCTCAAACTTTGCCAAAAAGGTTCAGAATGAGAAATGTTATGCAATCTCAAGCATAAAGATATATCATGGAGGTGAATTTGAAAATCAAGATTTTGCAAACTTCTATAAAGAATTTGGTTTTTAGCATGTTTTCTCCTCTCCATATACTCCAGAACAAAATTGGGTCGTGGAAAGGAAAAACAGATCTCTACAGGAGATGGCCAGAACTCTTTTGATAGAAAGCAAAATACTCTCTCACTTTTGGGCAGAAGCAGTTTCTACTGCATGTTATATTATCAATAGGGTGTTTCTAAGGCCCATCCTATAGAAGATAGGGATGAAGGGAAGAAGCCATATGTTTCCTACTTTCATGTCTTTGGCTGTAAGTGTTTTATTTTGAAGAATGTAAATGATCGATCTGGAAATTTGAAGAAAAATTAGATGAATGAATTTTTCTTGGCTATTCAATTTCAAGCAAAGCTTACAGGGTCTTTAACAAGAAGACTCAATTTGTGGAAGAATATATGAATGTCAGATTTTAGGAAAATATGCAGATTCAACCAGATCAGGTTCAACTTGAAGAATCTGAACTAGTTCCAGACTTAACAAAGTCTGTTTCCTCCAGCAAAGTTCAGACTTTTGGAGTACAGCAACAAGCAGAACAAGAAGATTCAATTGGAATAGAAGATCAACAGACTCTCAGGCCAAATAGCAACTGGAAGTACAAGTCAAGTCATCCTAAAGAACTCATCATTGACAATATTGATAAAGGAGTTCGCACCAGATCCAAAGCAAGAGAAGACTCTAGTGCTTTAGCACTTGTTTCTGAAATAGAACCAAAAGGTGTAGAAGAAGCATTGTCTGATGAAAGTTGGATATAAGCTATGGAAGAAGAACTCAGACAATTTAACACCAATGACGTGTGAGAGCTAATTCCAAAACCCAAAGGAAAATATGTTATTGTAACGACGTGGATTTTCAGAAATAAGATGGATGAGAAAGGAAAAGTGGCCAAAAATAAAGCAAGACTCATGGCAAAAGGATATACACATGAAGAAGGGATAGACTATGATGAGATCTATGCACCAGTAGTGAGGTTAATAGCAATTAGATTATTGCTTACTTTTGCTTGTTTCCAAAATTTCAGGTTATTCTAGATGGATGTCAAAAGTGCCTTCCTCAATGGATTCATTCAAGAAAAAGTCTATGTGGAACAACCACTAGGATTTGAAGATCCTAGAAAACCAGACTCAGTCTACAAATTGAAAAATGCATTGTATGGTTTGAAGCAGGCTCCACAAGCCTGGTATGAAAGGTTGAGTAAGTTTCTAACTCTGAATGGTTTTGAAAAAGGAAAGGTTATACCACTCTGTTTATAAAAATGGAAGGAAAAGACTTTCTACTTGTACAAATTTATGTAGATGATATAATCTTTGGTTCTTCTAACGAAAGTTTATACAAGATATTTTCATGATCTATGCAGAATGAATTTGGAATGAGCATGATGGGTGAATTGACATTCTTTTTGGGTTTGCAAGTAAGACAATCAAAGAAATGTATATTCATTCACTAGAAGAAATATGCCAAAGATCTCATCAAGAAATTTTGATTGGAGAATTGCAAGAGGACAAAAACTCCTATGTCGAGTTAATCAAAACTGGACAATGATGAAGGAGGGAAGAAAGTAGACCAGAAACTATACAGAAGCATGATCGGCTCTCTTCTTTACCTCACTGCCTCAAGACCTGATATTTTATTCAGTGTGTGTATCTGTGCTAGATTTCAGTCTGATCTAAAGGAGTCTCATCTTAGTGCTGTCAAACGTATCTTAAAATATGTTGTGACTTTTCCAAAGTTGGGTCTATGGTATCCAAAAGAATGAGACTTTACTTTTCTTGGTTATTTTGATGTCGATCTAGCCGGTTGTAGAATCAATAGGAAGAGGACATCTAGCACTTGTCAACTATTGGGACAAATGCTGGTGTCTTGATTCTCAAGAAAGCAAAGTACGGTGACTTTATCGATAGTAGAAGCAGAATATGTTGCTCTTGGAAGTTGTTGTTCTCAAATTCTTTGGATAAGACAACAACTAAGAGACTTTGGAATAGAAGAATCCTGCACAGAGATTAGATGTGACAACATAAGTGCTATCAATCTCACAGGAAACCCCATTCTTCATTCAACGGTGAAGCATATAGAGATTCGTTATCATTTTATAAGAGATCATGTCCAGAATGGTGAGATTATAGTTCAATTTATTGATTCAAAGAATCAACTAGCAAACATCTTCACAAAACCGTTGGAGAAAAACTTATTTGAGTCTATTTGCATCAAGTTGAATATTATCTCTCCTATCGATTAGAGTCTGAAGTTGATCAGACTTAGAACTTCAAGAAGCTACTTCAGTTGAGAATCTCTTGAATCCAGATATTTTATTTTTTGGTATGAACAGTATGGTTATCTGAATCGCCGCTTACCTATTTTAAATTACTATTTTTTTTAGTAATTTTTGGATTTTGAATTTTAGCAGTTACATTTTTAAAATTTGTTTTGAAAATGCATTTTTCCTTATGATGCTTCGTATACCCCTTTTCGTTGTGACGTTTCATTTTCTTTAAATGCTTTCCAGTATTTCTTTCGAGCACATATTTTCAAAACCCTAGAATACCGATTCTCTCTCACTCTCATTTTTACTCTCAAACTCCTCTGCAAATTTCGATTTTTTCTTCACTCAAACATGTCTACGAAATCCTCCAAGTCTTCATCCATGTCACACCAAAGGAAATCTTCTCGGATCGCAAGTCAGGCCTCGGAATGTGCCAGAAGGGCCGACTCATTTTGATCTTACCGGTGAAGACTCTCCTCAGAACTCTCCTCGTCAACCTTTGGAGGAAGAAGTTGAACAAGACGTAGTTCCTCTCCGAGTTTTGACACCCTAGGTTCTTTATAAGCATTATGGTTATTTGAAACAGGGTGGTACTCCAATGTCCTTTGTCACTAATTTTCTGAAAAGCCATGGACATGGGAACGAAACTATTTTCTTAAGAACCATGGAAAGGATAGGAGTGGCACCAAAGGGTTAGGCAGAAAAAGCTTTTCTGCATTTTCCTTCTGATCCTAGATTTAGTTTTGAGAATCAGCCTGAAATTAAGGATGATGATGAGCGGATGTTTTCGAATTTTCAACCCAGGATGGGTGTGGCTGATGATGTGTTCGGTGAAAGAACGAAGCTATTTCGTTCTAAGGAGTATAAAAGAGTTTATGTCCAAATGCTGAATAAATGGGTGATAAACCATCGAACAATAGATTTTGACATTTTGGACTCGATAAAGGTTAACTTGAGGGAAAAGTTGGCATTTCTTCAACTTGAGAAATTCTGTTCTGAGATGATTGTGGCTTAGCTAGAATTGATAGCATACTTCTACTCAAATTTGCTTTCCTTGACCAAAATCGCATTCAGTTTAATGTTTGGGATAAAGCTTTTGTTGTACATGTTGACATTCTGGCCGATATTCTAGGAGTGGAAAGATGTGGTTTTCAACCAATCAATATCTCCATTGGTCAAGCCACTAGATTCCAGGTAAAGGACAAACTGCCAAGTGGAGGTATCACTTACTCTCGAGTGCCGCTCCAACATTTTGTTGCACAAAATTGCCATCAACTGTATCAGACCCAAGGCAGCCTCCAAAATTGATGTTTCCGGATTTGAGGCAAGAATCATGTGGGCAATCTGCAATGGGATTCATTTCTCACTTCTTCATACTATCCTACTGCATATGTATAGGACAATTATGAAAGAAAAATGCCAATTGCCCTACTCTACCTTGGTTACAAAGCTGTTCCGCCATTCAGATCCAATTTCCCGCTTCACTTTGTTCCCGAACTGTTGCTCCTAGGTAAATAGGAAAGATGATATAAAAAATGAGGTTGAAGGATCTGACTAAGGCCATTGAGCTTTTGAAGAAGGAATCTTCAAGAAAAACCAAAGAAGACCCTGATGTTGCAAGAAAGTGCAAAGGCAAGGAAGTTGTGCAAGAAACTGTAAAGAAAAGGAGATCACTTATCCTGTAGGATGAAGAGGATAAAGATGATTTGACCATTTCTGCCATTGCCCTAAGGAATCTTCAAGGTGGTTATGAGAAATCAAAGGAAAGAGAAGGAAGAGACAGAGAAGCAGAAGAAGAGGAAGAAGAAGCAAAGCAAGAAGAAGTAGAAGAAGAAAATGAGGAAGAAGCAGGAGTTGAGGATGAAGAAGAATAAGAAGAAGAAGAAAAAGAGAAGGGTGAGGATGACTCTAATGGAGAAACTATTGCAATAACAGTATCAGAGGACTCTGAAGCAACCAGGGATGACCTTGAACGAGTATGAACTGAGACAGTACATCACTCTGAAGTCGAAAAGGCATAAGAAGAAGTAATTTCTTCTCCACTTGTAGGCACAAAAACAAGGGGAGCCCATGAGAAAACAGGGACTTCTTCTTTGCATATTGCGAGTGATGGCATAAGCAGATCTCCTGTAGACCCCAATGATGTTTTTGCATCACAGTTTCTTGAAGCTAAGGTTGAAGAATCTACTCCAAGTCAGGGTGCAAGACAAATTGCCCTCGATCAAGTTGATGTTCCCTCATCTCTTAATTCTCCAAGAATCCAATTCACTGAAGCTAGTGCTCAGACTGAACCAAATGCAGACTATCCAAGAATAGTAGAGCTCCTTTTGGAGATTAGAGTTTAGTAATATGCGATGGAGGTTGAGATCCAGAAGCTTCACAACACCTTGAGATCTACTTTAGATTTTCTCACTGGCAAGGTACAGTCTCTAGACACTCAAGTTTAGACCTTGAATTAGCAAGTTTCATAGACTGTCGCCAAGGTCGAGAATGTTTTTCATCAGTGCCAGAAACTTGAAGAGGCAGTGCAGTCGATGGGGGATTTTCGACTCGTTCGAGTTCCTAGACAACCTGATTGCATTTATCTTTTTAATTCTTTTTGAGCTTTCTCTTTCTTTTTGATGTTGACAAAAAAATGGGGAAAATGAGTGCATATTTGAATTGTTTGCAGATTTGATTTGTTTGAATTGTTTGGGTGTTGGAACTTTTATATTCTGCAGTAACCTTTTGTGGTTGTGATTATGGATTTGGATTGAATCTTTGTCTAAATGCACAAGTTTAATGTGTTTCCGTGGTTGCAAAATTGATGTTATCCAGATCTATAACAATCTGTTTTCATAAGTTATCATGTACTATTGAAGTGTTGTTTTGCAGGATATAAGTTTCTAAATCTGCAGGAAAGTTTTGTAACCATAAAAAAAGGGGAGATTGTTGGAGAAAAATCCTTTATGTTTTGAAGCTGACAAAACTTATCTATGTTCTATTATGAAGAATGCTAGACTTCTGCGTCAAAATCTTACATCAGAAGTCTGCCCACTTTGACAAGTTCCAAACTGAACGCAAGAATGAAGACTTAATCAAACTCAGGATTATTTTCTTTAAGGTTTCAGTATGAACAAGAAATATCAGGCTTTTTGGTTGGAAATATCACTTACCATATTGGTTATCTTAATTGGAATCAATTTCGAAGAAGTGAATCATTTTGGAAGGCAAGCTTATTTGGAAATAATCTACTTATGAAAACCAAGATCTTGATTGTATGGGCAAACATGATTGATGGGCTTTCATCTCAATCTTCAAACGGCTTGAGATCTCCTTGATTGATTCTGTCCAACGGGTTGACTGGAAAAATTCCTCTGGAAAGTGTCAACAGTCGATAAGGCATGGAGGAGTATTTAAGGGGAGTTTTCAAGTCATTCAGAGAGAGTGTGAAAGAATAATTCCAAAGTCTGAAGCTTCCAATTCTTTTGTCCTTCATTATTTAGTACTTAAACTTGTATTCGAAAGTGAGAAACTCTAGAGGGTGATCTTGTGAGAACAGTATATACTCCTCACTGAGAAGTTGAGATCATAAGGTTGTAATATTCTCTTTTGATTCATAGTGGAAACCAGCTAGAAAGCTTTTAGTGTAGAGAGTGGACGTAGGCTTGATCTAAGTCGAATTACTATAAACCTTGTGTTTATTTTTTTCTTCCCTAAACTCCTTTACTTTATTTGCTAAGATTTACTTATGTTCTTTGAGATAGTTGTTAAAGTCTGAATCATTCTACAAAGTCTGTAGTCAATCAGACTCAGTTTAAAAATAAAGTATTTTTACTGCATTTCGCAAAAATATGTTTTCACACCTATTCACCCCCCTTTAGGTGTTCTATTAGCCCTTTCAATTGGTACTAAGGTGTAAGTCTTTTGATTCATCACCAATGAATAACGATTAGTATACCTATCATGATGTACCTTTCGATCATATTGCCATGGTCTTCCAAGTAAGATATGACTTGCTTGAATATGTACAACATCACACTCTACCTCGTCCTTGTATCTCCCTATCTCAAATGGGATTCGAACTTGCTTCGACACTTTCACCTCCACTATCATTTAACCATTGAAGTCTATAAGGCTTAAGGTGCTTTATCGTCTTCAAACCCAACTTATCCACCATAATACAACTTGCCACATTCGCACAATTACCTCCATCAATTATCAAACTACAAATATTACCATTCACCACACATCTTATATGAAACAAGTTATCTCTTTGTTGGTAATGCTCCTCCTCCTTTACTTGCACACTAAGAGAATGTCTAACCACCAATGAGTTTCCTTTTACAGCCACTTCTCCATCACTAAAATCCTCAAATAGTGGCATCTCATCATCCTCTTCTTCCCTCTCACTTTCAAACTCAATATCACCATGTCCAGTCATG
Source organism: Eucalyptus grandis (assembly GCF_016545825.1). Taxonomy (NCBI): domain Eukaryota; kingdom Viridiplantae; phylum Streptophyta; class Magnoliopsida; order Myrtales; family Myrtaceae; genus Eucalyptus; species Eucalyptus grandis. The sequence goes on along the minus strand of NC_052614.1, from coordinate 36,451,163 downwards.
ATCATCACCCTCCTATTAGGGCATTGATTCGCCGTATGACCCCTGCCCAAACACTTAAAACATTTAATCTCACGAGTTCTAGTGTTAGGGTTTTTGGTTTTACCTGAAGCCGGATTTGTTCCAACTTTACCGTCCCTCTCCTTCTCCTTTAAGGTTTTGGTTTTGGTATTATTTCCTCTCCAATTTGGCTTCTCATCTCTCTTCCAATTGGATCTCCAATTCTCATTTGAACCTCCTCCACTCTTGTGATTTCGATCCAACTTCAATTGCCGCTCAACTTCGATGGCTTTGTCCACCAAATCCTTTAACTCAATATAGTGTTGTAGCTCCACCACCTTTGCTATGTCTCGGCTCAAACCACTCAAAAATCTTGACATTGTGACCTTATGATCCTCCACCATATTAGCACGAATCATGACAATCTCTATCTCTTTGTGATACTCTTCCATGCTTTTATTGCCTTGTGTGAGATTTTGTAACTTTTGAAACAAATCTCGGTGGTAATCATTTGGTACAAAATGCCTCCTCATTATCGTCTTCATCTCATCCCACGTCTCTATCAGTCTTTCACCATTGCGCCTCCTACTAGTCACAAGTTGATGCCACCAAATTATAGCATAATTAGTAAATTCAATAGCTACAATTTTTACCTTTTTGAGCTCGGAGTATCGTTGGCAATCAAATATCATCTCCATGCATTTCTCCCATCTAGATACGCATCGGGATCATTCTTCCCTTTGAAGGAAGGAATCTTTATCTTGATGTTGCCAAGTTCATCATCTTCTTGGTGTCTAAACCCTTGGCCTCCATTCCGCCTTCCAAATTGAGCATCTCGATCATCCTCCGTGTCAGCCTCATCATCATCATAATGCCGCTGCCATCTAGGTCATGTTCTAGAGGTGTCTCGCTGATGTTGTGGCCTTCCCTGGGATAGCTCTCGATCACCATCAACCCTTATACCATTCCCCATCATTCGGCCACTAAGCTCCTCCATTACGACCCTCAATTGCTGGATGCTTTTCACGAGTGTTTCATCCCTTCGTTTGGAGTCAACCTCCCTTGATTCACGCTTTCTTTGTGTGACATATTTTAGACCTGCAAGTAAACGTTAATAATAGAAATCCTCACTAATCGCTCCCTCATGTCTTTCTCTCAAGTCTAAGCTTTTTTTCACCCTTAATTAAGCTCACACACTCTGCCTTTTCCCTCTCGTATTTCCTTTTCACAAGCTCTTTATTGGACTCAAAACTTGTCTCTCAACCCCTTCACATCAATCAATCAAACTAATCAAACAAGATTAGATCAATTCAGCAAGTAACAATCTCAAACCAATAAGTACAACTTTTGAAATTCCAATTGAAACCCAAATCACTACTGATTTTATTTCAATTTGGTCCACTAACAAACGAGTTGCCTTCTTGATTTTTTTTTCTTTTGGTTTGGTTATTTTCTGTTTTCTACTGAATCTTTTTTTTTCTCTTGCACATTTTTTTTTGTGTGCGTTTTTTTCTTTCTCTCTTTTTTTTTGACGAACTCAGATACAATTTAAGATGCTAGGACTAACTGAAATTACCAAAAAAAAAAAAAAAAAAACTAATAGCAAACAACTACATATGGAAGCATAAAAGCAATCGGATCCCTAAATTGGCTAGAACCGAAACCCTAGCCTAATAAATCTCAGATTGCTGAATATAAACAGAAAATTTAAGATAAATAGACCTTGTAGAAGCAAGCTCTGATACCAAATGATGTGAATCGTTGTGGAAAGATCGTTCTATGAAGACCCGGATGGTCCGAATTGTGAACCTCGACCTCTAATCAAACTTGTGATTGGCAATCTTAGTATGAATGTGACCTGTTGACGAACGAGTTTCAACCAACCAACGTTATAGATGCCACGAGTGAGAGAATTCGCTATCTCGCTTGGTAAGTCGAATCGACCATCACAAAGGAATCAAGTCCTCAAAAGAACAGTTGAAGAGAACCTCTCAATTCTTTTCCTCAAAAATAAATATGTCCCCCAAAGAAATTCAACTAGTCATTAATATAGGCTTTCTAACCGCCACACAAACCCTAAAACTAGCCCTAGAAATCTAATACGTCATATTCTAGGATATGCCTAAACAATAAGATAATATATATTTTTGATTTGGTCAAATATTTAGTGACCAGATAATCAAATTGCGTCAAGATTTTCAAGATTCTTCAAGATTCTTCAAGATTTGATCCAAGGTCATCTCCAAGCCAAAGATTACACCAAGATTTCCAAATTTTTTCAAGATTTGATCAAAGGGCATCTCCATGCCAAAGATCACGAACCATGATGCCAATAGCTTGCCCGAATTGCTTAGCCGCGCTCGAGTGATCGAATCAGTCAGAATAGACAACGGGTCCCTAGCACCTCCTCCTCGATATGGCTCGATGTTCACATTAGACTACCTGTCAGATCTATCTCCTCAGAGTAGCTAGGGTTTTTTATGAACCTTAAATTTTGGTTATCTTGCTGTGCTGAGATGACTGACGGTGTAAACCTATATTCTGTTGACTATATATGATCATTAGCGAAACCTTAAGCTTAAGTTACATTGAGTAATTAAAAAGGGTGGCTAAGGCATATCTCTGATGTCTACAATAATTATATAGTTCTCAAGTTTGTTTGCCTTTCCGCATTTTTTGGTTGGCTGCCTTGTGCATTAGAAAGGCAAATATATTGATATATGATGTTTTTCCCTTTTGTTTATGTTCTTTTTCACTAGCATGTACTTCCTGGTGGCTGATTTCAGATAGACTATTGAGGCAAACTTGCATATGTTCTTGTTGGTCCGTCATATTCTTCTAAACTCTGGGCTTTTCTACCTGTTAAGCATATCGATGAAATGACACGACCACTGAGTCTGAGTCTTCACGACCTTAATGAGTGGACTCTGAGTCTTCTTTCTCGTTTGCAGATGCTGCCCACCAATCAAAGCCAACTTGAACAGTCGAGGTTGCATAGGAATTTCCCTCATGCTCTTATGCTTTTCGGCATTAGAGTGAGTCAAGTTGCATTTGCAACTACATGCTCTTTTTCTTTTACAGGCACTGTACTTCTTGCCTCGTTCTTTCCATCATTGTTTCGCTAATTCTTTTTATCATATTTTATTTGACTAGAAGATGATTTAGATGAGTCAACAACTACACCAGGTTCTCATTTTGCACACATTTTCATGAAGTTTCTGTTGTTAAGTTTGAATGGTAACTTCATAAATTTCAAAAGACCTAAGTATCAGCTTCTATTTGGCTTGTTGATTCTATCATGCAAACGGTCAATATGATGTAGCTCATTCGTCTGCTTACACATGTAGTATCAAGCCTAGATATTAAGAGGTTTTTAGCCTTTGCAATGTGCAGGAGACTATGATGGATGTTGTCATAGGTTCATAAAGTTCATAGAGAATTCAATCTTATTATGTAGTATGCTATTGTTACTTTTTTTTTTAATCTGATATAGCAAAACTAAGTTTGCTCGTAAACTTAAAGAGTGGTTTGGAATATCACAATGCTGGCTTATAACATCAAACACAACTTTTCCTTAAGATCTTACCCAATGACGGGATTGAGAAATTGTTGCATAGTTTACCCTAAAAATGAAACAAAAAAAAAAAATGAGAAAAGAAGAAGAAGAAGAAAAAGAACCTGTTGGAACTTGGAACCGACCCCGGAACCTGTGACAGGGTAGGTTCTAGGTTCTTGGTTCTGACAGGTAGGTTTCAGGTTCAAAAAAATGAGGAATCTGTACCTGAGGGTAGGTTCCAGGTTCCAGACGGAATTTGTAAGGAACTGGGAACGTGTAAGGAACCTGGAACCACTCACCCCTACTTGTGAGGCTTATGCTCTTGTTATAGTGGAAGAAAATGAAACAAAAGAGGATATCTCAACCATTTTGCAGCCATTACTTGAGGATTTCTTTGAAGTCATGCCAATGAAATTTCATCCAACCTTCCTCCTATGAGAGAGATTCAACATTATATCGATTTTGTGCTCAGTGCTTTAGTTCGATCAATTGAGCTCTGAGAAACGTGAAGAACTTCAAAGGCAAGTTAATAAACTCTTGGCCAAGGGAGCAATACAATAAAGCTCGAGTCCTTTTGCAGTCCCGGCACTTCTAGTTCCAAATAAAAATGGTTCTTGGCAAATGTGCATTGATGATAGATCGGTGAACAACATAACCATTAAGTTTTTACTTTTCCTTGCCTTGGTATTTGCTTGATCAACTTCAGAGAGCTTGTGTGTTTTCCCAAGATCAATCTTGGAAGCAGCTATCGTCAAATCCGGATGAAAGTAGGAGATGAAAGGATGACAGCTTTCAAAAATAAGAATGGTCCTCTTAAATGCATGGTGATGCCCTTTGACGTTTCTAATGCTTCTAATACTTTTTTGAGTCTTATAATCCTGTTTGTAAACCTTTCATTGGCTAATTTGTCATGTATACTTTGATGACATCATGATCTATAGCATAGCAAGGCGCAAGTGGAGCTTTTGGAACATCAAATTCTTCAAGTGCTACGGGAACAACGCTTGTATGCCAACCTGAAGAAGTGTCACTTTTGCACAAGTAGCCTGTTCTTCTTAGGCTATATTGTCTCCAAGCATGGTGTTAGAGTAGATCTTAGCAAGATGGAGGCAACAGAAAGCTGGCCAATTCCTAACACGCTGAATGAGATAAAAGATCAAGAAGGTTTTTGGCCTTTTTTATTTTTCAAATTGTTGGAGAAATCTTTCTGGAATATTTTGAAGCTGACAAAACGTTTCTATCAGTCTAGTCTGAAGTTTTGCAGACTCTTCTATTAAAGTCTGAAGACCTCCGGACTACTAGACTCAAGACTCAAAGTCTATTCTAATTGACAGTTTTTAATCCGTTGAAGAAAGGCTATCTAGATCTACTTCATTAAGGATTTGGCCTTATCGACTGGAGAAGATCTCTTGGCTGGATATGACATAATGGATTCCTTTATTCAAATCAAGAATGATTAAAGATCCGATGATTGGCGAAGTATTCTTGGAAGGTTCTACTTATGGAAACCAAGATCCTGATTGTATGGGCGAGCAGGATTGATGGGCTATCGACATGTTCCTTTAATAGTTCGAATAATCTTCCTAATTGATTCTGTCCAACGGGAGGATCGGAAGAATTCATTTGGTAAGTGCCAATGGGTATGATGACACAAAGGAGTATAAAAGGAAGACGTTCCAGGTGTTCGAGGAGTGAACGATAGAAGAATTCCAAAGTCTGAAGCTCTTTGATTCTTAGTCAATTCATTTGCTGAGCAAAATCTTGTACGCAAAAGAGAGTCTATATTTTGAGATACCTTGAGGAAGTGTGATAGATCATCTACATTGTGAATCAAGGGAAATCATTGCCGTAACATCTCTTTTGTTCATAGTGAAATCCAGCCGGTGGACTATCAATGCAGGAGAGTGGACGTAGGCTTGAAATAAGCTGAACCACTATAAACCTTGTGTTCAATTTTCTCTTCCCTACTCTCTGTTTTACTTTGTTAACTAATGGAGAGCTTCCTTTCTTTTGTTTGCCTAGTATTGCTTTCATATCTCGATAAATTATTTAAACACCTATTCACCCCCCTCTAGGTGCTATTACTAGTCCTATCAATTGATATCAGAGCTTGTGTACTCACTTTGTTTGAAGTGTTTTAATTCAGAGTTAAAGATCCATGGCTAGTATGCTAGCTCCAGGGCTGGTGGAAGGGCAAAGCAATACCAGACCACCTTACTTTGATGGAAAAGATTACAACATCTGGAAAAACAAGATGAAAGCGTTCCTACGATCAAATGATCCTCTGGAATGGGACGTTGTAGAAAAATGAATCACTCCTAAAGCTGCATCTGTCTCAGAGAGAGGAAAATAAACTATTGAGTCAAGTAAAATGACTCAGGAAGAGATAATAAAGAGACAAGCTCTTGATGCAAAAGCAATTTATTCTTTATATTGTGCTTTGTCACCTACTGAATATAACAGAATATCTTCGTGTGTTACAAAGAAAAAGAAGTTTGGGATAGATTACATATCACCTATGAAGGAACCGATCAAGTGAAAGAGACCAGAATCAACATTCTCCTCGGTCAATATGAAGCCTTCAAAATGAAATCAGGAGAATCTATAACTAACATGTTTAATCGTTTTACAGAAATCGTGAATGGTCTTCAAAATCAAGGTCAACCAATTTCTGATCCCATGAAGATTCTAAAGACGATATGGATGATGAGGAGCTTGCTCTCATGATAAGAAGATTCAGGAAGTTGAACGAAAAGGAAGAAGATTCATCCAAAGAAACAGAGTTTTAAAAGCAAATGACCAAGTCTCTGTTGATGATGATGAATCAAACAAAGATGTAGTCCGCTTTGAATGTAAGAAAAATGGACACATTAGACCCAACTGTTCTATTCTGAAAAAGAAGAAAGGAAAATCTGAAAAGTATCGAAAGGCTCTTAAAGCAGAAACCTGGAGTGATACAGAGTGTTAAGAAAGTGATGATGATTATGCCAACATATGTCTAATGGCACAATCGGATTTAGATTCAAACTCCGAGACGACCAGATTCGGACAAAGTGAATTTGAGGTAAGTAATTTTAAAATCTCTGTTAAAGTTTCCAAATACATTGATGAGCTGTGTTTTAGTCTTAAGACTTCTCTTAAAAGGATTTCCGAACTTAAAAAGGAAAAATCTGCACTAAAACAACAAGAAAATATTTTGAAAGAAAAGTTGAAACATTTAGGCACGAATGTTTCTACTCTTAAAGAAAGCGAAGATAATCTCTTGAAAGAAAATGCATTTTTAAAAATGACTTATCAAATATTTCAAAAAGATTCTCAATAGGATCGAGAAACTTGAAAAAATTCTTTCAAAGACAAAGACCTTATTTCAATAAATATGGTTTAGGAATGACAGCAGAAACCATTCCTTTAATTGATTTTCCTAAAGTGAAGGAAAGAATTAAGCAGAGACCTTCAAAGACATTTTACAAAAATCATTTTCAAAAAGTATTTGTAAAACCAGTGGGTCGAAATGCTCTCAGATGTTCAAAATGTAATAGTGCAGATCATTTTGAAAAAGAGTGTCCTATGGTTTGGAAACCTATTAAGAAAGTATGGGAAAAAACCGCATATCATACTAACACCAATGGACCCAAGAAAATATGGGTACCAAAGAAAGCTTAAGTCTTTTTAAATGCAGGTCACTATCAAGGAAAAGGTAAAATGGTATCTGGATAATTGATGCTCAAGACATATGACGGGGAGACTCAAATTGCTTCATTAAGCTCGTTCAAGTAAATAGTGGAAAAGTCTCATTTGGAGGAAACAGCAAATGAAGAATTGTGGGATTTGGAACTGTAAAGATTGGAAAGCTCACAATAATCAATGTTTCCTAGTTGAAGGACTCAACTACAATGCTAAGTATTAGTCATTTTGTGTGACACTTGGTTTTAAAATCAATTTTCAAGAGGGAATATGTTCAGAACCAAGAAAGACTCTACTCAGTCATTCATGGGCCGAAGACATGGAAATATCTACCTCGTGGATGTGAAACCAGATGAATCGCAATGTCTAATCTCAATTCAAGATGAAGCGAGCTTATGGCACAGAAAGCTTGGGCATATCAATATGAAGCAGATAGCCAAAATTTCAGCAAAGAAGCTTGTTCGAGGTCTAACCAAATTATCATACCAAAAGTCTGATATATGTACACCATGCGTATTGGGAAAGGGGTAAGAAATTCCTTTAAACCAATAAATCAAGTTTCCACTAATTGTGTACCGCAGACTTCGCATATGGATCTCTTTGGACCAACCAGGTAACTCGAGCATTGGAGGTAAGAAATATTGCCTAGTAATTGTGGATGATTACTCACGATTTACTTGGGTATATTTCCTGACAAGTAAGTCTGAAACTTTCTCTTACTTTGAAAAGTTTGCTAAAAAGGTTCAAAATGAAAAAGGGTTGTTATCTCGAGTATAAGAACGGACCATGGAGGTGAATTTGAAAATCAAGATTTTATAAAATTCTGTGATGAATATGGTTTTCAGCATGTGTTCTCTTCTCCATATACTCCAGAGCAAAATGGAGTTGTGGAAAGAAAGAATAGATCACTTCGACAAATGGCTAGAACTCTTTTAATTGAAAGTAATATCTCTTTACGATTTTGGGCTGAAGCAGTTTCAAAGCATGTTACATTATCAATAGAGTTTTTCTAAGGCCTATTCTTGAAAAAAAAAACCCCTATGAGTTATTCAAAGGAAAGAAGCCTATTGTTTCATATTTTCATGTGTTTAGATGCAAATGCTTTATATTGAAAAATGAAAATGATAGAGTTGGTAAGTTTGCAGAAAAATCAGACGAAGGCATCTTCCTTGGATATTCTACCTCAAGCAAAGCCTACAGAGTCTATACAAGAAGAGTCAATCTGTGGAGGAATCAATGAATGTCAAATTCAAGGATTCTAAGCACAATGAATCTGCTCAGACTCATCTTGAAGAATCTAAACCTGCTCCAAACTTTACAAAGTCTAAATCTCAAGAAGCAACTCGAGACTCGAAAGTCCAAAGAACAAATGGTTATTGAAGATTCAAATGAAGGAAGTGATCATCAACCCGACAAATCAACCAAGAATCTTGGAAGCATAAGTCCAAGTCATCCCAAAGACCTCATTATTGGTGACATTAATGAAGGAATTCGCACAAGATCCAAAAGGCACGAAGAGTCTAGTGCTGTGGCTCTTATTTCTGAAATAGAACAAAAAAGCATAGAAGAAGCTTTATTTGATGAAAGCTGGATTGAAGCTATGCAAGATGAACTCAGACAATTCAGTATTAATGATGTCTGGGAGTTAACTCATAAACCAAAAGGTAAATCTATTATTGGAGCTAAATGGGTTTTTAGGAACAAGATGAACGAAGAAGGTAAAGTCGTAAGAAACAAAGCAAGACTCATGGCCAAGGGATATATGCAAGAAGAAGGGATAGACTATGATGAGACTTACGCACCAATAGCAAGGTTAGAAGCAATTCGATTATTACTTGCTTTTGCTTGTTATAAGAATTTCAAGCTATTCCAAATGGACGTCAAAAGTGCTTTCCTAAATGGATTTATCCATGAGGAAGTCTATGTGGAACAACCACCGGGTTTGAAGACCCAAGAAAGACAGACTCAAGTATTTAGACGAAAAAAGGCCTTGTATGGATTAAAGCAAGCACCCGAGCTTGGTACGACAGCCGAGTAAGTTTTTAATTCAAAATGGCTTTGAAAAGGTAAAGTAGACACTACTATGTTTATCAAAAGAGAAAGCAAAAGTTTTCGCTTGTTCAAATATATGTTGATGATATCATTTTTGGATCCTCAAATGAAAGTTTGTGCAAGAAATTCTCTAAGTCTATGCGGGATGAATTTGAAATGAGCATGATGGGTGAACTAACCTTCTTTCTTGGACTTCAAGTGAAACAAGCGAAGGAAGGGACTTTTATTCATCAAGAAAAATATGCTAATGATCTTGTCAAAAAGTTTGACTGGAAAACCGCAAAAGACTGATATACCAATGTCAAGTTCCTTGAAGATAGACAAAGATGAAGGAGGAAAGAAAGTTGACCGAAGCCATACAGAGTATCATCGGTTCACTTCTCTATCTTACTGCTTCTAGACCAGACATTTTGTTTAGTGTTTGCATTTGTGCCAGATTTCAAGCAGACCCTAAAGAATCTCATCTAAGTGCTGCAAAGCATATTATCAAATACATTACTTCAACTTCAAGCATCGGCCTTTGGTATCCTAAAAATGGAGACTTTACTCTTCTTGGATATTCAGATGCAGCTCTAGCCGGTTGCAGAGTTGATAGAAAGAGTACCTCGGGTACCTGTCAGTTACTTGGAAGCAGGATAGTGTCTTGGTTTTCAAGGAAGCAAAATACAGTAGCTCTTTCTATAGCAGAAGCAGAGCATGTAGCTCTTGGAAGTTGTTATTCACAAATTCTGTGGATAAAACAACAGCTAAGAGACTTTGGAATTGAAGATTCATGCATGGAGATTAACTGTGACAACACCAGTGCAATCAATCTTACCAAAAATCCAATTTTTCACTCAAGAGCAAAGCATATAGAGATTCGACATCACTTCATTAGAGATCATGTTCAAAATGCAAAAGTTTCGATTCAGTTTGTTGACTCAAAGAACCAACTGGCGGATACATTTACGAAGCCTTTGGAGAAAAATCAATTTGAAATCATCCGTTCTAGACTCAAAGATCTTGAAGCTTGAAGAAGTTAAAGTCTAGAGACTCTCGATCCTCGACACAATCATGGTTCTTGATTGTAAGTTATTTTATTTTATCTTATATTAAATCTCGTAAAGGTACGATCTTTTATCCATATATAAATGATTTATTCTATTGTCAATTTCCGTGAAAAGTGCAATTTTTCCTTTTCAAAAAGAGTTAACGGCAATTATCCATTTTTTGAAAAAGGCAGTTTTTTTAAAAAGGTATCTTTTAACCTTCCTTTACGACATTTGGTAATTCCCCCGTTTCGACTAAGCTATATACAGTCGGTTTCTCTTCACTTAACTCCCAAACCCTAAAAAGAACCGATCTTCCATTCCTGTCTTTCTCCCTTGTTTAATCTTCAAAAAGTTGTCATCTTTCTTGGGAAAGTCAAGCAAGGAATCTTTCAAAGATTGAGAAAGATGTCATCTTCAAGAAGGTCTTCAAGGATTGCAAGCGAGGGACCACGGCGAATGAGTAAGGGGCCTACTCACTTTGATCTCACCGAGGAAGAGGAGTCACCAAGTCAACAGCAGAGCCCACAACATTCTCAGCAGCATCATTCTCCACATCTAGTCCACAGAATGATGTTCATCAACAAGAGGAAGAAATCGTCGAAGACGCAGATCCTGTAAGAGTTCAAAAGCCCTATTTTATTTATAAGCTTTACCGTGCTTTAAAGAGCATTGGTACTCCATTGAACTACATCGATGAGTTTCTTAAAGACAAGGAATATGGGAATGAGTACATCTTTTTGCGAAAAATGGAGAGTTTGGAAATTGCTCCTAAGGGGTTGGCAGAAAAAACCCTTGCAAATATCCCAAGTGATCCGCGTGTTGGGGGATTTAATCAAATAGATGGAAATGATGACGACAGATTGTACAGAGAATTTCAACCGAGAATGGGTGTTGCGGCGAAAATTCGAGAAAAAAGAACATAGTTGTTTAGATCGAAGGAACATAAGGATCTATACTCCAAATTGTTGAAGCATGGGGTGATAAACCCAGGAGTGTGGATTTTGATTTCTTTAATGCTATGAATGTAAATTTGAGGAAAAGTTCAGTTTTCTTCAACTTGAACAGCTTACGTTTCGACACCACGAAGCCTATGCTCAATTAACTGCATGTTTCTATTCAAATCTTAGTTTCTTGGATGTGAATAGAATCTCCTTCAGTGTCCGAGATCAGGACTTTGTAGTGGATGTGGATATGTTGGCAGATGTTATTGGGGTTGAGAGAGGGAGATATCAACCCATCAGTGTCTTTATAGCTCGTGCCACATTGGAACATTTTAAAGACAGAATGACAGAGGGAAGGATTTCCTACTCAAGGATGCATGCGTTCAACATTCTACTTCATAAGATTGTCATCAATTGCCTCAGACCCAAATCAACTTCCAAGACTGATGTTTCTAACTCAGAGGCAAAGCTGATGTATGCCATAAATGCTGAAAAAAAGTTCTCTTCCTCACACTATTCTGTTTCACATGTATAGAGCAGTGGTGAAGGACAAGGGCCGACTTCCTTATCCAAGTCTTGTGTCAAAGATATTCATACATTTGAATATTCAGCCTCCATAAATTCTCTGCATTCGACCATGTGACAAAATGGTGGTATGACTGAAAATGGTGTCCAAAATGCGTCTGAAAGAACTCGACAAGGAGTTGGAGAAATTTAAGGAGAAAACCCCTGTCAAATCTCATCAAGTCTCTTCTGCGGTGAAAAGAAAAGGGAAGGAGCCCATGCTTGCTCCATCCAAAAGAGAAAAGCTCTCATTACGATGAAGATGATGAGGATGACCTCACAATTTCTGCTATAGCATTGAAGAAGCTGAGTCGTTCTGTTCCAGAATCAAAGGAACGACAGGAGAAAGAGGCAGAGGAGAGAGAAGAACAGAAGAATGAAGAAGCAGAAGCAGAAACAGAGGAGCAAGAAGCAGAGGAAAAGGAAGAAGAGGAGAGAGAAGCTAAAGAAAGAGAAGCAGAGAAGGAAAGGTTTGAAGAAGAAGAAGACAGAGAAAATCAACAGGAAGAAGAGCATGAGGAACTCTCTTCTCCACCTGAAGCCATGGAAATAGGGGGAGGTGGTAAGAACAGAGGAATGTCCTCATATCTTGTTAACAGTGAAGGAGTAAACCGCTCTCCAGCAGATCCAGAGGACATTCATGCCTCTCAATTTCCTGAGGAGGGACATGGTGCTTCATCGCCAAATCTGCGTGATTTTGCCGATATACTATTGTCCGCTTTTACTCCATCGATCGTGTCGAAAGACGCGGCATCGATAACTCAAAGAGATTTTCGCAAAATCATTGATGTTCTTTGGAATTGCGGGGTCGATATATGCTTTGGAAAGCAAAGTTCAGAACTTGAAGAATGCAGGACAAGCTTCTTCCGTTTCATTATCTGATCAAATCCAAGCTCTTGCTCTTCAAATTCAAGCCAATGCTAAAGGTGAAGAGGTGGATCAACTGAAGGAAGAATTGAAAAAGCTAGAAGGCATCATCCAGTCCATGGGAGATTTCCAGCTTGTTTGCATTCCCAAGCAAACTTGACTCCATTCTATTCCCATCTCAACCTTTTTATGATGACAAAAAGGGAGAGATGCGAGATTTGAAATGTTTTGAACTTAAACTTGTTGAATTTTTAATTTGTTTTGATGTGTGACTTATATGTCGTGCGGATGAGGATTGATTGAACGTGGATTTGGATTGATTTGACTGCTGCTTATATTAAGTATTATTGATATTTTATGAATGGCTTTACCCTTATTCAAGACTAACCTATTTTCTCGTGGTTGCAGATTCTTGTGTTATCCATATTTGCTTGAGTAATATTTTGCAGGTCAAAGTTATTCAAATCTGCAGGAAAGTTTTGTCTCTATCAAAAATGGGGAGATTGTTGGAGAAATCTTTCTGGAATATTTTGAAGCTGACAAAACGTTTCTATCAGTCTAGTCTGAAGTTTTGTAGACTCTTATATTAAAGTCTGAAGACCTCCGGACTACCAAACTCAAGACTCAAAGTCTATTCTCATTGACAGTTTTTAATCCGTTGAAGAAAGGCTATCCAGATCTACTTCATTAAGGATTTGGCCTTATCAACTGGAGAAGATCTCTTGGCTGGATATGACATAACGGATTCCTTTATTCAAATCAAGAATGATTAAAGATCCGATGATTGGCGAAGTATTCTTGGAAGGTTCTACTTATGGAAACCAAGATCCCGATTGTATGGGCGGGTGGATTGATGGGCTATCGACATGTTCCTTTAATAGCTCGAATAATCTTCCTAATTGATTCTGTCCAACGGGGGGATTGGAAGAATTCCTTTGGTAAGTGCCAACGGGTATGATGGCACAAAGGAGTATAAAAGGAAGATGTTCCAGGTGTTCGAGGAGTGAACAATAGAAGAATTCCAAAGTCTGAAGCTCTTTGATTCTTAGTCAATTCATTTGCTGAGCGAAATCTTGTACGCAAAATAGAGTCTATATTTTGAGATACCTTGAGGAAGTGTGATAGATCATCTACACTGTGAATCAAGGGAAAGCATTGCCCTAACATCTCTTTTGTTCATAGTGAAATCCAACCGGTGGGATGTCAGTGCAGAAGAGTGGACGTAGGCTTGAAATAAGCCAAACCACTATAAACCTTGTGTTCAATTTTCTCTTCCCTACTCTCTGCTTTACTTTGTTAACTAAAGGAGAGCTTCATTTCTATTGTTTGCCTAGTATTGCTTTCATATCTCAAGAAATTATTTAAACACCTATTCACCCCACCTCTAGGTGCTATTACTAGCCATATCACAAATATCGTCTGAATGTTATGTTACACAAATATAAATGCTAGTTACTCTATTTGGACATAGCATATGAACTTTGAGCACATAGAACAAGCAACTAAACAGACCAAAAAAAAAAAAAAACAAACAAACAAAGACAAGGAAAAAAAACCGAAGAATAATACAAGAGCCAACCTTGCCATGAAGTGTCATCTTCCACTTTCAATTTCGAAGGGCACTTGGTTACTTATGCTATCATCATTTCCTGGTGCATTGCTTTTGAGGATGCCATCGCATTTGCTTGATCTCTTACCAAGAAAATGCTCAGCTTCTTCAAGATCACAGCTTTGATTCACCCATGGATGCCTGTCCATCACCCTCATCAGTCCCTCCAATTCCATTGCCACTTCCTTCATGGTTGGCCGATCTTCGCCTTTCACCCTCAGGCATCGGTTCGCCAGCATCGCAACTTCCTTAATCTCTTCTGGGTTTCCCTCGTTCAGCACCCTCAGGTCGATGATTTCAAACAACCTCTCACCCTTTATTGCAGAAGCAAAATACAAGGACAAGTTCCTCTCCTTCTCAGCCCGCTCAAAGGACAAGGCCCTCAGTCCAGTCAGCAACTCAGCCAACACAACCCCAAAGCTGTAGACATCACTCTTCTCAGTCAACTGGATCGAGTGGAAGTACTCGGGGTCCAAGTACCCAAGTGTGCCTTGAACCAGCGTGGTCAGCTGCGTCCGGTCAAGGGGGACTAGCCTAGAGGCTCCGAAATCAGCAACCTTTGCCATGTAGTTTTCGTCCAACAATATGTTTGTGCTCTTTATGTCTCTGTGCAAAATCTGATCAGATGCATCGGAGTGCAAGTATGAGAGCGCACCAGCAGTCTCCCCCGCAATGCGCAGACGAGCCCTCCAGCATAATGTGGACTCGTGGCCGCACTTGTGTATGTGGTCGGCAAGGGTGCCATGGTTCACGAACTCATAGACTAATAACGGGACCTCCGTCTCGAAGCAACAACCGATTAGCTTAACCACATTGCGGTGATTAATTTGGGAGAGGATGATCAGCTCGTTGATGAATTCTTCGACCTGACTTCGGTCCAAAATCTTGGCCTTCTTGATGGCAACAACTGTATTGTCTGATAAGATCCCTCGATACACTGTTCCTTGGCCTCCCTGGCCTAGGATTCGGCTTTCATGGTAGTGGTCCGTGGCCTTCTTGAGCTCTTCGTCGGTGAATATTCTCGCCGATTCAATGGAGCCTTCGTGCTCAGAAAGAAGTTTCTGCAACATGAGGCGGCCCCCATTTTCTTGGAAGAATTTCTCTCTCTGTCTGCTGATTTTTCTTTCTTTGAGCCCCAAATATAACCAGGAAACACCCAACAGAATCAGTAGGAAGCTTATGCTCACACCTAGGAAAAGACATTATATTCGGTGAACAAACAGATCAGTTGTCGATCACACTACATATGGTTCTCGCAACCAAGAAAAGGAAAAAAAAAAAGCGTAATCGAGATATGCTTAACTCTTTCTTTTTCATTACTCAAACAATCCCGTGTTAGTTTATTTCTGTCCTATTTTCTTTTTTCCTCCATCAACTTGAAGCATTTTCACTAAGACAAACCTTGATAATAGCGAATTAAACCTAAATATATAATTATGCTGAGAGTATCTTATGATAGTCGAAATGACTAAATGCATAAATGGGATCAAACGTGTTTAATTCTTTTTCAGCAACAAAAGAATAAGTGGTTGATTTTATTAGTAACAAATTGCATAATTTGAGATGACAATATATATATATATATATATATATATATATTATCGATGTAATTCACGGACACAACTAATTCAAAGAGAAAGATTTACATCCGATAAATCTTGATAACTAATAGTAGAAGATGGAACAATGACACAAGAACAACATTTAAGAAATGTGAATAATTTATAAGATAAAAGAAGTTTTATGATGAAAAAGATTGAGCAATGTGTTCTACTTACTAACCTAGCACGATATTGTTTGAGCGAAACCTCTTTTCATGGGTGATAGTAGTACAACCGTTGCCATCTTTTCTTCCATCTCCTTGGGATCCCATTGGACATGAACAACTATACGTGCCCGGCAAGTTCGTACATATTCCAGCGCAGGGTTCAAAAATCTCGCATTCATCGATATCTGTAGGAATATATTCCAAATAGAAGAAGCAAAACTGACACCATTTCAATTGGAAGAAACTTGAAAAAGTAAATAAAATTTCTTGATTGCACAACGCTTTAAATTTTGAGAGGATATATCAAGTCAATTTGCTTTTCCTGAGATTGCGATACCTCACCACACTTTTTAAGTGATGGGTCATTATCTCAATAACCTAAGCTTAACCAAGCACTTGATCTTTGTTTAGAATAGAAGATTTAAGAATTATCTAACAAAATTGTGCCATTACCAACTAGAATAACACATCACATAGAAAAGAATTCAAAACTAATTGTCTATAAATACAGAAAAATGCTGGATGTATTGACATTGGGAAAAGTACCGGAAAAGTACCGAAAAGTTCATAATCCTATTGCATTGGTTCAAATTTAGTCCTAAAATTTTCAAATTGACCAATTTAGTCATAAACATTTCCCTATTTGTACCAATTTAGTTTATCCGACTAATTTAGATAAGAAATTACCGACGTGAATGCCGGTCATCCTACATGGTATAGCCAGCACTAATGTAGATATTTTTAAATATTTTTTAGTATTTTTTCGATTTTTAAGTTATTTTTAATTTTTCTTTTCTTTTTTTGCTGTCTCCTCCTTTTCCCTATGGTCAGTACTAGCCATAGTGGAGGACTGGCGAGGGCGTCGCAGTCGGCGAGGGTTGCCCTCACCAACCATAGGCAAGGGTCACCCTTGTCGAATCCGGCGAGGGCACAACCCTCACCACCCTTCTTACCATAACCATGATAACCCTTTGGGCATGAACATGAATAATTTCACTCAATATTATTGCACTTTCCCTCACATGAATACTTCTCTAGATTCGCACACTCATCAATATTTACATAAGTAAAACACACACACACAAATCAAATATATCTAATCTCATTGGATCATAATAATATGAAGGAAAAGTTAAATAATGTTGATGTTATCGACGTACCATGACAACCATTCTCTAGGTAAGGATTGCCTTGGTAACCTTCTAAACAGGTGCACTTGTACCCGACGCCGTTTTTGGCATCAGTGCAATAGCTCTTCTGGGCGCACAAGTAGCTGGCGGGGTCCTGCTTGGCGTCTTTGCAAGTTTGTTCCCCTATTGCCCAGTCGAGAACTACAGTGGACCTTAGAGATTTAAGCTGGTTAAGGTCGGCAACCGAGAAGTTGTAGGATCCAATTTCGGCGACGAAGGCATAGCTACAAGGATTGAAATCCAGGACGTATTTATGATTGTAAAAGCTCTGAAAGGAGATTTCGTAGTTTAAGGAGTCTGTAGGGATGCTCGTCTCGCAACATCCAATACCGGAACACGACCCGTTATTCACGTTCGTAATGTTGTTGCAAAAAGACACACACCCAAAAGTGAACTTCCCATCGCCGTCTTTGAAGAAGGCCTGCGTGTCGCAACCGACGACGGTGAACTTGTTCTTGGTGGTCGATATGGGGAATTTAGCTAGGGAGAGCGTTTGGCCATGGCTCAAATACTCATTGTATCCGGAAGAGTCATAACAGGCTTGACTGACCCAAAGTGATACCCGTATCTCGTGATTTTGAAGGGAAATGTTACTTATTTGCAAGTTCCCCATGTAAGGTGTAGGAGGGTTGGTAGAGTAGTTACAATGAACATTAAAGGATGAGAAATTGAAGTGGCAGCCAGAATTACCATCGCTCGATCCAAAGGGATATGGAATCGAGAGGTTTCCGCAGGAACTTCGGCATCCAGGCTTCGTGATTGAATAATCAGCTTCTGCTGCGTGACTGTAGCATGGACCCAATATAATGATGCCAAGCACCAAAACTTTTAAAAGAAACTCATCTATGACCATGGTTGTTCCTTCGACTCTCTCCATATACTTTTTTTCTCGATGAATTAATCCGATGGGTCAGGAGTATATAAGGAGAAGTAAGATGCATTTTTTCTTTTTCGTTTTTCTTTGGGTCAAGTAACTGTAGTTATCGGCTTAGTTCAAGCTGCGGAGTTCAACATCAGCTGGGCCTAGACACTTGCATGAGACATTTCAATGATGATTCCGCGTGTGACGAAGTCTTGTACCGTAAGGTGCACGGTTACATTTTCCAAATGCATGATTTATTCAACATATTTTTCCTCAATTTTTCGTCGCGACTCATCGAAAAGAAGAAGCCATTGTGAGCCGGAGAATGGAGTACTCTTGTCCAAAAATAGCTGCTCTTACTTTTCAAATATCCTTTGATTGGGGTCAGTTCGAATTTGGATTTGAAAATCGAAACAGCACCAAACAACCCAAATATAGAAGAAAAATTAGAATGAAATCCTAGTGTTTGTATCTAATCATTGGTCAGTAAAACGATTTTGGGAGTCCGAAATTGATTTTGAGAGTTTTCTCAGACTCGTCTGTAAAGTTTCAGGTAATGCTAAGTCAATGCTATCAATTTTCTTGGCAATTCTCACGTACGACAATGTCTCATCAAGGTGCTTTCATTATCCTGCCAAGACTTGAAAAGTCAAGCAAGCATGAAGCGTGTGCAGTGGGAGATCAAAACCCTAAAATTCGTTAAAGAACTCATTGTCCTCAAGGAAACCTTACAAGGTTTATAATAGAAAATTGGCAAGAAAAAATTCTAAATTTATTATATTTATATAAATTCAGTCATAAAATTTTTGATTGTGCTAATTAAAACTCAAACCTTTTGAAGATTTACCAATTTAATTTTTCTGATCAAATTTAATCCGACATCACTATAGTATTTAATTTTTATAATTTTCGGGAAAAGGCTAAGTCAAGGCAGTCGGTTTCCTTGGCAATTTCTCATGTACGACCATATGTCTTGTTTGGAGTTATTGCCCACCAACTTTGATTGCATCATTGATAGAGAGTATACATGAGACAGGGTGCTAATTCTGCCAAGACTTGAAAAGTCAAGCAAGTACTAAGCGTATTCAATGGGAGATCACAACTAGAAGTGATCGATTCCTAGATGGTTTGATTCCTACCTTGAAATGGAGAACTAGACC
The DNA here is from genome assembly GCF_016545825.1 of Eucalyptus grandis. NCBI lineage: Eukaryota > Viridiplantae > Streptophyta > Magnoliopsida > Myrtales > Myrtaceae > Eucalyptus > Eucalyptus grandis. The sequence continues at coordinate 36,431,882 of NC_052614.1, read as the reverse complement.
AGAAGGATCAATTCATCGTTTCTAAAATCAAGAATCGAACCAGTGTGACAGTTTGATTTTCCGCTTCTATTTTCAATTAAATAAATCGGGCTTTTCGTCAACGTGCTTATAGTGCTATTCTCTGAGCTAATCACTCATGAGATAACTTAACTAATCGGGAAAGTTATTAAAGGATTTTGATGCAACAGACTTGAGAATTCGACCAATAATCGACTACTTGACCGTGTTAGTCTACAAGGATCATTTCGGCACAGTCGAAAATCTATCAGAAATCACAAATAGGTTAATTCAATAGAGATAAAATTAGGCTTGGGTGATTCCATCTAATTATAGAATTCTCGTCGATCGACACTAAACCGATTTTTCTGTAATTTTGTTACCCTGTGCTCGTAATTGAAACATCGAGATTTTTCACGACAATCGAGAGTCGTCAATGCGTCGAAGATGTACATTGTGGCTCGAGAATAATTGACCACAAGTCAGTTGCACCGAAAATTCTTAAAAACTAACCGATAGTTTAAGTTGCGCTAAAATCACATTTTGACTTAAATTAACCGAGGAAATGATGTCGATTACAGAAATTAAGAATTGTCACGTGTCATAATTCATCCCAAGGACATTGTTGCATCTTCTAAAAATTTATTGATGATGGGAATTGTTCATGAAATGTGCAAGATCAGCAAATTAAAAGAGTAAGGGAATTGCCACATTTTAAGTAGGATTTTAAAGCCTCTAATGTGAAGCAATTTAAGAGGTATTATAAGTTGTTACTAAGGGACTTGACCCAATTGAATTAGATGTTAGATTGGTAATTAAAGAAAGAAAGAAGAGAAGTCTCATCGAAAGGAAATTCATAGGAATCCCTCTCTCCTACAATTTCACCTCAATTTTTTGGTATTTAATGGAGATGGACTTGGAAAAAATAGAGGACCACTTGATAGGGAAAGGAACTCAATCTCCATGGGAAAAAGCTACGAGAATCAACTTCAAAATTCGGATTCAAAGCAATTTACATGAATTCCAACCTTTTCTTCCATCTCAATTAGAAGAAACAACGTTGGAAAACCTTGTGGGGTCTATGATGGTGATATGTGGCCAAAATTTCCATGGAAAAATAGGCCAAAAGCTGAAGGAAACTTCAGTGAAACTTCCAAGTAATTTCCACTCTCCTTCCTACCCTTTACCCATGCATGAACGTCTGCTGTATTTTATGATGGCAGCTTCCACCTTTTCCTTTCTTCCTCTTATTTTATTCTTCTTCCTTGTCTCTTTCAACGTACAAGCTGTTGCTTTCTCTTCCCTTGAACGTGCTACTTCCGTTTCTGCTCCCTCTTGAACGACAAACCAGAGACTAAGAAACAAAATAGAGCAAGGCGTGAACGTGACGTTACCAAAAATTCTTGGACCCACATAAACGTTGACAGCCTACCACCATGGTTTTTATATATAGGTCGTATAGTTTGAGTGAGGAAAAAACCCCTTCACCCGCACAAGAACCGCACAACTGACCAAACTCCATATTTAGTTTCCTCTATCGAAAAAATTACAAGTTCGTGTGTTGCTGTTGCCATCACACCACAGCACATTCTTCTGCGGTTTCGGCTCAACACCATCACCAAGAGGCTCAAGGATGGTCTCTGTGTTGCTTTCCAACCACCAATGAGAGCCGCCGTTAGCTTTGATTAGGTGAGTTGTCTTCTAAATCTGGACTAGGGGTTGAGTACCTCTATTAGGAATTCGTACAAGTTAAAAATATGTAGATGACATTATATATGGATGGATGTTGGTTAGGATGTTATGATGGCCATAGAAAAGCTTAGATAGGGTTTAGAGAGCAAGATAAACATCGTGGAAGAAGATTCAGACTAGAACAGTAGTTGATTTTGAAACAGTTTCCAGGACGTGTGTGTTTTGCTAATTTTGTAGACAACTGTGTGTTACAATTTTGAAGGAATTTTATTCTAAAGAAAATTTTTGGACATCCTAAATAGTAACATATATTTTTCTTAGAATTTTTAGAAATTAAAAAGATGATGATTTTAATGACGTCATCCTCGGAACAGTAATTCGGACAGTTTTGTAACTCCTGACCTGTTATGATTCAGAGGGCTATTACTGACCTTTAGAGGTTGAATTTCCAATCATTTTCTTCATGAAAGTTGTTCGTTATAACCTTTAGTTTAATATACTTGAATTTCAAATCAAACGGACTAGATTTAGACCCAAACACGAACCGATTACGATGAGTTAGGCTCTCTGGAACTGGACCCGATTTTTGTGCTGGATAGAAAGAATTTCTGGGCCGAATCCAGAGGGATCTGGATCTCAGTACCCTCATGAAAATGTTTTTTTTTTTTTTTTGTGTTTTCTAGTACGTATCCAAATTTGAGAATTTTTTGGGCTCATACGAGTGGGTTTCTGACTTCGAATTCGGAAGAGCGTAATTTGACTGTTTTCTGTTAATTCGGGTTAATAAAAGTGTATGCTTGTTTTGAAGTATTCTTGCCATGAAATTGCTTAATTGAGACTGTGAATGCTATGTGTAACTGATTATTGAAGTGTGACATTGTCATATGCATTCATGACATGATTCCACCACGAGCCTTTGGAGCCGGGCGATGCTCCTTTGGGAATGCCCCACGTCAACGGATGCCGGTCGCAGTAGAGGCCGGACCGATGCTCCTATATGGAATGCCGTCTAGATGTAGACGATGCCGTGCTCGACGGTGCGAGGCAATGCCCGGTTATGCCGGAAGACTATTATCTATGCATTTAAATCATTTGTGACACATGAAATGCCCGGTTATGCCGAAAGACTGTTATCTGAGCATTGAAATCATTTGTGACACATGAAATGCTCGGTTATACCGGAAGACTATTATTTGAGCATTGAAATCATTTGTGACACATGAATGGGTGAAAGTGAATGACCTAATTAAAAGACGGAATTGTGTGGTGCGGTATGGGACGCGCCATAACGGTTTAGTCTGGTAATTGGGGGCCCATGTAATTATGTGACATTTATGTCATTACATATGTACATGTTAAAAGTATTCTGATGATATATGATCTTGATATCTCATGTATGATTTGATTGACACTAACATGCAGGAAAGTACTAGTATTAAGAAAGTGTGAGAAAAGTAATTAGATTGCATGTTGAGTGTACCCTTCTCCTACTCTGGATTTAGGGGATTTACTCGTTGAGATGTGATCTCACCCCTTAGTGGGCTAACATTTTTCAGGTCCCTAAATGGAGGAAGGCCGGGTCGTGTACAGTCGGTTGTAGTAAATGAGGAATAGGACTCTCGCTATCTCTTTCCAAGTAATGACGGGTTTTCCGTCAAGACTGGATGTAGGGTGACAGCTCACCCTCGAGAGATCAAGAAGTATGGTAATGTAGTAGTAAACCCCAGTTTTGTTGGTAGAAGCTTAGTTAGTGGGTAATCGAACAGCTTCACTTTTTGTATTAGACCTTGGGGTGTTAAACTGGTCTATAAGTAATGTGATGTTGTAGGTGTGGCTTGTGAAAAATAATATCCTATGTTTCTATCCCACTGTTTTGTTGTATGGAGATTGTTTTATGTTTCGCATGTGCAAAAATAACGAATGGGTTGGCAACGGTTCCTGAGATGTTGCAAATATTATCTAAAATCGACCATTGAGGAATGTGCATGCGCCGGAGTTCGGGTCGTGACAACCAGTGCTCCTAAAACTAGACTAACGAATTAGGTTCAGTTCCTAGGTGGCTCATGGAATCGGTGGCATGTGTAGATTTTTTCTTTTTTATTTGTCATTAATGTTCAAGATGAAATTGAAGATGTTATTGATAACCAAGACATTTCTACAATCAGTGAATTACGTGTAACATTATAGGTTTTGCATAATTTTTTTCCAATTTTTGGCAAAATTTGGTTAGAATGAGCAACTGTTGTTTTCCTTTAATTTGTTCTGTTGACACCTAAATTTTGACCATTCGATTAATATTTTATCGCATTAAAAATCAAGGATTAATTTTTAACCCCTAAACAAAAATAACATATAGTTTTAGAAGCATTCATTATTTAGTTTACATAATTTATTTTTATCGCATTTGCGTTGGACCGACTGACGACTGATGAGCTTTAATTTTATGAATTGGGAGATAGATATATTTCGGAAAAGATTTGTTCTATTCTTCCAATACTCGATGATATGACGGGAGATTTTCATATATTCAGGCAATATATACACCAAGGGATATATTTCTTGGCAGAAAAGAAGGTTTTGGATGAAATATCGAAAAATAAAATAAAAGAGAATATTGCACGTAAGTGCATATATCTCAACAATATATTCAGGAGGCTATAGGCGAGCAAAAATTGATTTTCATGCATATTGAGAAAGGAAATTTGAATCTGATATGGGTAGATGGAAAAAGTGAACAAAGGAAATAAAATATGCTACGAAGACCTAAGTCCTCGCCTATAAATGGGTTTTTTTTTTTTCGATTTTTGGGGAAAAAGTCAACACAAAGGAGGGTTGTTTCTCTGACAAAGGAAGGGGGCCCAGGGGGGGACGTGTGAAAGGAAAGAAAAAAGATCTTCCTTCCGGTGAGCTCCGAAGGCCGACCCCCTGCACTCGTCGCGGCTATGACTTGCATAGCCAACTCATATCTCTACGATCCGAACGCCAGGTGACACGACGTTGACCTTGACCTGAAAAGCCAAGCAGCGACTTGCGTGGCCAACTGATGTCTCCACGATCTGAATGTCTATAAGCTTTAATGATTTGGCTGATTCCAAATCCAAGGTTTGCTTTTATCAGGAACGCGACTCATGTTGTGATGTTACAATTGGTCAGTACTCGAAATTTCCAAATTGATTTGAAATGTGAATAGAGGCTTGTACTAAGGATTCAATTTGTTCGTCTATAACGAAACTAACTTAACTCGAAATGAAACGAAGAAAAAAGTAATAGGATTCTTGATAAAAAAATATAGTTTGATAATATTAATTTCTCAACTTCCTTGGTGGAGATAGCAAAATAGTTAAAGTTTTCTTTGCCGAAAAAATTAAGGTAAAGGGTGGACAAAGACTATCTTTTTAAAAGACATTCCCTCTCCTCCAGAGCAAACATTAGGCAATAAAATTCTTATTAATGGTTCTGTCATCATTGAGGCTGTTATTAGAGAAATAAAGTAGCAATATATCGACAAGACTCAGTAAAAGCTGTCTCTATCTTAAATATCAGCCAATTTCGTATGAACTTTCATGAAAAAGGTGTCAGTTTTGGTGTGCCTCTCGAAGGTGGGCCATATAGCACATCTTTTTACTAAAGTTACTTTTTATAAATCCCACCAATGATGTGGACTGAGGTAGAAACATAAGTTTGCATGATGAACCTATGTTGTTATTGTTATTGTCGTCGTCGTCATCATCATCATCATTAATTATGTGATCTTAATCTGAAATTTCAAGCTTCCATTCAACAAGATTCCTCTCAAAATTATGTTATTTACAAATTTTGGTTCATGTGGATTGTGAACTTCTAAACAGATTCAAGAAATTGATCCATGTGATGAGATATATAACTCACCACTCCTTATTTCATCCACAGTTAGACAATTGCCAAGATTCATTTGAATCCATTTCACCCTTATTGTCCTTGATGAAGGGGACTTCTTAGTCTACAGGGAGTGATTATCTAAATCACTTGGCTAACTGTCATCCCCCGAACCACGAAGGCTGGTATACAGGCACAGATGTGGATTGTCGCCAGGAACTTGTAGGCACGGCTATGGATGATGACTTCAAGCAGCGGACGCCTGAAAAGTGGAGATCTCAGATGGCGGAGGGTTGCTCGCTGGGCGTCGGACTGAAGCACGATGGCGGGGAGACTGATGTTGCTGGAATCAACCGTGGAAGGTGATGCAGGACGCTCTGCTTGACGGAGATTCGATGGCGAGGCTGATGGAGCAAATCTCTATTTCCTTTCCCATTACCGCAGTCATTCATCCGGTTTGCTCCTCTTATCTTATTTTGTTTATTTCTCACTTGCTGCACTTGAAAACATTCCACAATTCTCTCCTCTTGGCTGGCCGAGAATTTGCTGGATTGATTGGTCTTCTTGATTTGCTTCCTCGTCACCCATGCCATGCGCACAATCTTATTGCCTCTTTCATAGTCAAGCATATTTTGAAGATATTTGCTAATTCGGGTGTCGACTGAAAGTATTTTTCCTGGCTTCTCAAATTCAAATGCGATGAAGCTAGCTCAGAGAATATTGATTGAATGCAGACATGCTTTATAATGTGTAAATGCCTAAAATGCAATGCAGAAAATTAATATTTCTTTGTTTAGTGGTTGACTTTGATCCCTGAATTTTTTTATGCAATAAACAATTAAACGTATAGCCAAGATTTAGGTGTCAATAATCTCTTTATTACCTATGACAATTCTTTTACTCCCTTCCTCTTTATGTCATTTCTGTGTTCTCTTACAATCATTAATTAAACTTATCGAAATTTAAGACTTAGAAAGAAATCATTATGCAGCAGGATAAATTAATAGTTAAATCCACATACTTGCAATTGCAAGTGACGGTGATGGGATAAAGAAACTGGCTCCTCACAAGGCATAAGGTGACCGATTGAAATGTGGATTTGCATGTATTTTTAATCTAACTAGAGAGTCCAATCCTTTTTCTCTTTTGCTCCTAAAGTCAAACCTGTTCCTTTCTCTCTTTAGATTTGATGAGCATCTAAGATCTGACAGAATTTGGCTATTTCGTCTTTCTTTTAGGTGTGACACACAACCTACAAAACTCTTTTCAATTTCTGCACAAGCCATATTGATGACGACACTATTTAGATAGCTTCTTGGCTACTAGCGACATGACAACATCTACCCAACTCATGTTTTAAAAACTGTTTTGAGCAAGCAAGCCAATTCAAGGAATTTCGTGCCTTAACTTAAGTAGGAAATGACAAATCTAAATTAAAGTCTCTTCGGAGAGGTAAAAGGAATTCTGCACGACGTTCCTAATGATTTTTACCATTTGTTTTCTCAGCTTTTTAAAATTTTACACCACTTTTATTAAACATGAAATTCTTAAAATGTTCTGTAATATATAAAATTAATATAGGATTCAAAATTTAGAAAATTATTTTTTTTTTTATAGAAAAGTTAAGAAGCGGCTTTTCTTTTATCATAGGAAATAAAAACCAAGTGCCCTAATGAAAAAGTTGGTAGATGCTTGTAATGGCAAGAGTTGAAGCCCTAGTTAATAAGTTAATAAGTTGGGATGCACATCATATATCCATGCATCATCCAATTAAGTCAGCAATTCGGATTTTCGAACAGTCAATGAAAATAACTCTAATAATATTATAAAGAGAAATTTCTAAAATTGTTAACTGATGAAATTTGTCAACAAGTTGGCTTTTTTTCATCGGTCATTGGCTTGTAACGACTAGCTTTTACCGTCCAATATTATGTTTTGGAAATGTTCAAACATAGAAATCGTCTGGTCTTGTCCTTTCCCTACCAACTTTTAGTTTTTGCATAAAAATGAACTCCCCAAAAGAAAAACATTGCCATGCACAGAAGCAACATCCCCAGTAAACACTGTATCAAAAATCGATATGGAAAGGAGAAGACCGGACTTTTTCTTGTTTCCACAGAGGGAGAGACATTTCTTAAACTCTAGAATCATAGAGTAATCTTTAGGAGATTATTAGAAAAGTAAGAGCAGCTCATTTTGTGATAAAAAAATTATCAAAAAAGTTCTATACCTATTGCAATTATGTCAATTCAGTCCTAAACTCACTTTTTTTTTTTTTTTTTTGGTCAATTGAGTCATAAACCTTTTATATTTGCATCAATTTAGTTCATTCAATTAAATTTAGCTGGCCAACCTTGACTTAAGACGACGATCTTGGCGACGTGAACAATTTTTAATAATATTTTAATATTTTATAAATTTTATTTTATTTTAAGGTATTTTCTTCTTCTTCTTCTTCTTTTTGTCTTTTCTTTCTCTTTATATTTTTCCTTCTCCTTTCTCTAGCCAACAAGGTCAAGCCTTGTCCACCCCTAACGAGGCTTGGCCTCACCATCATTGGGTGAGAGTGAGCTTTCTCAACCACTAGTGTGGTGAGCCCCTCCTAGATCCCAGTGGGGGCTCACCTTGCTAGTGGCTAGGTGAGGCATAGCTTGCCCAATAATAGCAAGGCTAGTGGGGGCAAGGGCGAGGTGAGGAGAGCCCTCACCGGATTGGCGAGGTCGTGCCTTGTTGGCCCTCACCTCTGGTTAGTCGCCTTAGTCTAGTGACTGGCCAAAGGAAGAAGGAACATGAAAAAAAAAAAAAGGCAAGAAAAAAAGGAAAACGAAAAATAATTAAAGAGACATGAAAAAATATTAAAATATTATGTGTTAGCATCAATCGTGTTACATCAGCACCGATTAGCCAAATTTAGCTAGATGGACTGAATTAGCATAAATACAAAAGATTATGACTTAATTGATAAAAACAAAAGGTCCAAGACAAAACTAACATAACTGCAATAGATTTTGGACCAATAAAGTTTGGAGAAATTAGGTATATCGTCATTTTGTGCAACATCTTCTATCTTGTCATAGTTTTCTTTTAGTCTCTAATCTTTTCCTTTGTTTGCCCTCTCACATCTTAGATGCAAAGTGCCATTTCTCAAAATTTATTTATCATAATGACGACGCACGTGGATGTTATATGAATATCGCTGGATGTTATATGGTACGCTAGCTATTACACTGCAATTATGAAGGAATTCGTGTATTCTACCAGACTTAATTAACCGGGAGTAAGCGAGCAGCACGAGGCCGAAAGGGAACTTCTAGTTCTAATCAATTATTTTATTTCATATTTTTACTTGTGGCAATATTTTGGGATAGAATTGGCAGCGCCTGTAATATTTGATGGCAAAGATACGAGAAGAATTGAATAGTAGGACGTAGAATTGGACAAATCCCAAACTTCCGGGACAAGGTGTAGTTAGTGGTGATCTCTCCAAACGCCGAGTCAATCCTCCCTCAAAAGAGAATGTGAGAAACTTCAAGGCTGCGTGCTTTGTCAATGAGCGAACGCGTTCCTTTGCTATAAAAAGAACACACGCGATCCATTTCCACGATACACCAAATTTACACAGAGAGAGAGAGAGAGAGAGAGAGAGAGAGAGAGAGAGCCATGGGTTCAGAGTGGAATCCTTTGGAGATAATGAGGATGTTGTTAGTGGTCGGATAGTTATTACGGATATCATCGTCATTATCATCTCCTCAAACTGTATCTCCCAACTGCCAAGAAACTTGCGGAGACGTCGCCGTGCCTTACCCGAGACGGTTGCTACTTGAACGAGTACTTCTCCATCCACTGCAACGTCACCGCCGCCTCCACCCCCAAGCCCTACTTATGGAATAGCACAGCCAACATTGAAGTCCTCGACATATCGCTTGACGGCGAGCTCCGCATGTACACCTCCATCAGCACAGACTGCTACAATGAGGCCGGTGTACAGCAACAGTCGCGCACAGCCTACGCCATCCTCCTTGCATTCGCTTTCTCCAACACCAAGAACAAGTTCACGGCCATCGGGTGCAACACAGTCGCCGTGATCGCGGGATCCAATGGGCAGGGATTCTCAAGCGGCTGCCTCTCGGTGTGTGCTGGGATCGACGACGTGACTGACGAGGAGTGCGATGGGATCGGGTGTTGCCAGACCCCGATACCCGAGATGCTCCTCAACTACAACGCCAGCGTGAGCAGCTTGAACAACCACAGCAATGTGTGGAGCTTCAATCCTTGCAGTTATGCATTCATAGTCGAAGACAAGTCCTTCAATTTCAGTAGGGAGGATCTCAATGGCATGAGGAACAGGACGATGGTCCCCTCGGTGCTCGACTGGGCCGTGTGGAATCAGACTTGCAACGAGGCAGCGAAGGACCCGGCAAGGTTCGCTTGTAAGGCGCACAGCGAGTGCTTTGATTTTGCCGACATCGGTTACCGATGTAATTGCTCTTCTGGGTATGAGGGGAATCCATACCTTGGTTGTGAAGGTTGGTATATATTCTGAGTCACTGATGATGATATTTTGATGCTATTGTTCTTTCCTTTTCTCTTGGAGTTTCCATTTAATGTGCCTTTAATTTTTGCAGATATTAATGAGCTGATCCAAAGAAGAACCCGTGTGACGGAATTTGCCATAACACCAAGGGAAGTTATACATGCTCATGCCCAAAGGGTTACCATGGTGATGGCAAGAAGGGTGGAGATGGATGCATTGCTAATCCTAAATCACCACATTTGGTGATCATTTTGGTTGGTAAGCTCATTTTGACTATTTAGCTTTTTTGGGTGATGATTTCAATTTGATGTGTTTTACAAGAAAATACTATTCATATATTTAGCCTGATTTTCCTATGTATTTTGCTTTCTTGGAGTAAGTTTACAACAAGACTATCTCTATCCTTTCGACTGAAATTTCTATGCGAAGAGATTAAGCATCAAATTGGATTACTTATTCCAAGTAGCTATCTTAAAATTTAAAGGCCGGATTTCACTCTTGACAATGTTTAGATCATCTTTGGCTATGGAAGACTCGATGATATTGGGTCAATGTGAAAACATTTTCCATAAATTGTATTCACATTATGATTGTGATCCTATGACTTTGCCATACTTAGGTGATGATCCATACTTGTTACTGAAAACTATTCTCGCCTGGACCTGCCAGTAGGTGTCATTGAATCTATCAAGATGACAATAAAAAGTACAGATGTAGAAATATTGGTGTTTCTATATCATGAAAATCTAGAACCATGGACGGCTTGGAACATGTCACTGATTTGGTGAGTCTCTTTCGCTTATAAGTTAAATTGAAAAAAAAAAGGAAAAATGTTGCACTATTCGTTATCATTGAGTCCACTTTAGGAATATTTGTTTTTAGAGTCCTAAAGTCAAGCTTGCTACTTTGTCTTTTAATATAGAAGTTGTTGCGAAATGTTATTGAAAGATGCTATTTCTTGCAATTTTCCATGTCATTGAAAGCGATATCTATTTGCTGGACTTGGTGAAACTAGCACCTCTAATTGAATTGTTTAGACTCACTCATGCAGCATTCATTTTTGAGAATAAGACCCTTTAAAACAGCTTTTGTTGAGGAAAGAGACTGTTGGTGACTCGAAAAACTGCATCGACACTCGTTGTGATCACCATTGTAGTTTTCACTTTAGGCATTAGTGTAGATCAATCAAAATTTCACCAATGGTATTCTATTGAAATTTTGTGGTGAAGATTATTGATTTCTATTAGTGAATAGATTTTCTATAAAAATAAGAAGGGTATAGAAGGTTAAAATTCCGAACATTGTTGCAGGTAGTCGATCTAGTATAAATTTGATTGACGGGATATCTATTTGCTAGATAAAAGAGTTGGTGAAAACTTTTGACACTAAAATGAATACCAACACAAGTTTTGGTACTAGTGATGTTTTTCTCCCCACTGCCAAGGGATTGGGTCTTAGATAATAGTCAAGGATAGTAGAAACCCAACTTATAATTTCTAACAAAATTATCAAAGTTAAATGGGTAACAAAAAGCTGTTGTAACTTAATGGTGATTGAGTACTGAGACACAAGATTAGTACTCATAAAAATTTAGGAGGGTGAGTGTAAGAAAACATTCTTAATGAAATTTAATGCTTTAGCATAGCAATGCTAAGATAAAAAATTTAGGAATTTCACCTATATTAACATAAGAAATGGTGCCGTTTCTAACAAAAGTTAGATGAACTTTTGTAAATGTTCATGAATGCAAGAGGAGCACAAGGTCATAAAAGTGCTTAGGCATTAGAAATTTATAATTGAATGTGTATAAATTCATATGTATGATAATTTGATTAACAAGTGAAATATGGTTCAAAGTTTTATCTACCACTAATTTTATTAATGGAATTATTTACATTAATTGAAGATTCATATCTTAACATATACTTTCTTGTATGTATGAATTTATGTAAATGTGTGTAGATAACAAATTAAGTCGGGATTGTTAAAATAGTTTGTTATCATAAAAGATGTGTCTCTTGGTTAAGATAAGACGTGACTTTGAGTCAAGAGAAGACATGACTCTTGGTTATGAAAAGAGATGAATCTTAATCCTAAAAAGAGGCAATGGATAGTTATGAAATGAAGTTAGTCTTGACATGAAGAATGGTGATGGTTGGGATAAGGTACTTATTCTCAATAGATGTGTTGAGTGATTGTCTGTGAATAGAGACAATATATTATTTATAATAACCACAAGTGTCCATAAATACTTCTTCAAAACTTTCTCTTCTTCTCTTTTTCATTTGTCCAACTTTAACATATTTAAGGTGAAATTTAAGAGAAATTGAGTAACTGATGAAGTCATTTTTCTATGACTTTATTGTATATCCTAGAGGTATATTTACTCTAAATCTGACAATAATAATAATGAGGGCGAATAATATCTTAAGGATAGTGACTGTCATCACACATCAAAATTACTACTTCTCTATTCATCAACAATCAAATCTCCTCAGCGATCCTTACTTCATAGTCCCAAATAAAATTAGTCAAAATGCAACACCAATGGACTTTGTGGCCGAGATTTAGCAAAATATATATGCTTCGCATCCAGGCCATGGCGAGGAATGGATTTGCCTAGCCCTCTTGTCCTTTTGTTCGTTCTTTATTCTCCCTAAAGATTTCCTAGTTTAAGTGCTATTGGATATGTTCTTTCCACATTTCACCGTGAAACCTTTACATAGTTAAGCATAGCTTAACACCGCACAAACCGTAGAGATTGACCCAATTATGGGCCGAGATTTCAAAAAGGCCAAAATAGAACACTAACTTTGACGGTAATCCCAAATTTGGCACACCATTAGCTTCAAATATTTACACAACCCTAGCACATCACTATTATTTTTTCACTACCTATGACATTTTCTTTTGTCCCTCCTATTTACGTCGTTTGTATCTTCTTACGATCATGAATTGTGCTAATCGATTTTTTTTTTCCTTAAAACTTGACATTATCGGGATAATGGTGACGGGATATAGAAATTTGTACTGCATGAGGCATGAGGTGCGCATGGACAACTTTACTAGTTTTAAGTCGCGGAGGGGGGGCGTAAACCCCGCCCTTCCTCATTGCGTTCCCCAAGTACATGCGCAATTGCTTCTTTTTCTGGAGTCCTCATTTCTCAAATGAAGTAAGCAGTAGAATTAAGAAGGTGATTGATTTTGTTTTATTTATTTTTTTGTTGAAAGAAGTCGATTGATTGAACTGTGGATTTGCAAGTGCGTTTTTTTTCTTTAAACTTTATCCAAAAAGTCCTAAAATGATTCTACAGTGATCAATTCCACTCTAAATCTTTTAATTGTGCTAATTTATTCCTAAACATCTTGACAATTTACTAATTTAGTCCTAAACCTTTCAACTATGTCAATTAAATCTTAAAATTCTGATGATTTGCCAATTCAGTTCTTTTGACCAATGATGTGGACAATTTTTCTTTTAAAATTTTTTTGAACTTTTCTTTTCTTCTCTTTTCCTTTTTCCCTTATCCCCTCCCTCGGTCATTGTCAAGCATTGGTGATGGTTGGCGAAGGTCATCGGCTTCGAGCGGGGGCAGCTTGGGCCTAGGCTGGCACGGGTTGCCCTCGGCGACCCAAGCATAGGTGTCCCTCACCAAAGGCTAGTGACTATGGACCTCGCCCGTGATCGATAGAGAAAAAAAGGGAAAAGGAAAAAGGAAAAATCAAATAAAGCAAAAAAAAAAATCATAGAATTAAAAAAATTTGCAAAAATTGTTAACATTAGCACTAGTCATGTAGGATGGTTAGCGATTTTTAGCCAAAATTGGTCGGAATGACTAAATTGACAAATTTTTAAAAAGTTTAGGACTAAATTGGCAAATCATCAAAATGTTTAGGACTAAATTGAAACAATTAAAATGTTTATGACTGAATTAACTACCGTTTAATAAATTTAGGACTTCTTGGATAATCTTATTTGTAATTTCATAATCTATGCCTTCAACAATTTGATTGTATCTTTGTTTCTCACCCATAAATGATGCATAATATTTTGATTTATTTTGTTGAGCTAATCCTCCTTTTTGGCTCACTCTCTTCAAATCTTAAAAGCACTTGTTAAATTAGTGGAAACTAATTTGTTGACTATGAAGAGGAAATTGGTTACATAGCTATTCCCGTTGACTTTTTGGGACACAGGGGCAGGCACGGGTACCGGAACCATAGTGTTGCTTTTGCTTTGTTGGTGGTTGAACAAATACATCAAAAGAAGGCGCAAGGCAAAACGCAAGCGAAAATTCTTCGAACGTAATGGCGGATTTCTGTTGCAAAAACGTCTATCTTCTATTGAAGACAATCATGTGGACAAAGGCAAGTTATTCGCCTAAATATAGTTAGACATGGCTACGGATCATTTCCATGAGAATCGAATAAGGGGTCAAGGTGGTCAAGGAACTGTTTACAAGGGAATGTTCATAGACGGAACAATCATTGCGGTGAAGAAATCCAATATTATTGATGCAAGACAAGTCGAACAGTTCGTCAGTGAAATTGTTATTCTCTCTAAATACAATCACGGAAATATGGTCAAGCTATTAGGATTTTGTTTGAGAGTGAAGTCCCTCTTTTGGTATATGAATTTGTCCCTAATGGAACTCTCTACCGCTATCTTCATGACCCAGACAAAGAATTTCCCGTCTCGTGGGAAATGAGATTAAGAATTGCCAGTGAAGTTGCCGGGGCTCTTTCATAGTTGCACTCTGATGCGGCCGTACCGATTTATCATCGTGATATCAAGTCATCAAATATACTTTTGGGTGAAAAATATAGAGCCAAAGTGGCAGATTTTGGAGCTTCCAAATTGATTTCCATAGACCAAACACACTTGACCACAATGGTGCGAGGAACCTTCGGATACTTGGACCCTGAGTACTACCAAACAAGTCAATTTACCCACAAGAGTGATGTCTATAGCTTTGGGGTTGTCCTTGTTGAGCTACTAACCGGAGAAAAGCCAATTTCTCAACTAAGGGCAGAAGAGGACATAAATCTAGCCTCGTACTTCATCATTTCGATGCAGAAGAATCGCTTGTTCGATGTTCTTGACAAGGAGGTATTAGACCATGGTGAGAACAAAGAAATTATTGCGGTGTCCAACTTGGCGAAAAGATGTTTAGAACTTCATGGAAGGTACAGGCCTACAATGAAGGAAGTTGCGATGGAATTGGAGTGAGCACGATCACTACGAAATCCCACAGTCACCTGACAAAATGAAGAAGAGATCAATCGCATTAGAACTGGATCTATCTGTGTTTCGAGTGTGATCCGATGTCGATGCAATTGGAAGCACAGGTAGAGATGACTTCAGTGCAGGAGGATCAGTCACTCTTATCGCCGAGATGAAGATGCATTTAGTTGTCTCAGTCCAAATTTCTATGATATGAGACATCGCAATCCCTTTATTTGCCTTTATACGCGAGTTGCAGAATAATGTTGATGAAGTGCCCAGAAACAATATACTAGATTCATGAACTCTTTAATTTACTTTTTGCATATCAAGTATCAATGATGACTATATTATCTCTTCTCGATTTCTCGTTAATTTGCTTTAGCTTTTCACTAGGGTTTACTATTATATCAAGAAAATAGCTTCTTACCAAAATACCCCAAATTAGTTGTTTTAGAAATATTCTGTCGATGCTTTATGAGCCAGGTACTTCAATCTTGAGATATTGGTATCTTTCTACGTATATGTTTCCCATTTCTTCGTATTGTATCAGTAATTACTTTCCATTGATTGATAATCCTAATATTTTGCAATAAGGCGATTTAAACAAAACAAAAAATATTTCTAATGTCGATTTCTATACAAACGCGAGGTCTGTGCACTTTTACTGGTCTATGTAAATCAATGAGCATAAGGAATATGTTTATATTGGTTTTACAAGGGAAAATGTTGATGTAATTATTTCGACAATTGTACTTCATACCACTTCAACTGATAGTACTTGTATTTCGCGGCTCCCCAAGTCAATTACATTTGTCTTGTAATATGTATTATGTTATGCTTATTAATAGGTAAGTTTATTTCTAATAAAAGAAGAACTTATTATAGCAAACACAAAATTGACATGTATATTTCTTTTACTTTTACGATGATTCTCATATACTTTTCGGGTAAGCTCAATAGATCATATACATAAGCGCGAATCAAGTTTATAAGTGATGTCCTCATCATGTTTTATCCAAAATTTATATTAGGTCGGGAACTGTATATAAGTTCAAGAGACATAGTGTACCTGTGCCTAGCATTTCGATACCCACGTTGGACTCATCATGGACATGTTGTATTGATTGTAAGTTTTTTCAAAATTGTTGAACTATTTAAGTTTCATATTAGGCCTCAACAATAGATATGTGCAAAATTATTTAAGTGCAAATATCTGCACATTGCATTACAATGGATCTATTGTTATCCATACTAAGCTAGTCATGGGCAAATTGTGTTTAGTAAGAGCTCTTAAAAAAGTTTCAAACTATAGTTTCATATTGGGTCTGTTGATGCCTAAATTATTTGTTTTTAATTAGGTTTTCTTTTATTTTGTCTTTTTTAGAAAAACAGAAAAAAAAAGAAGAAACAACGGAAAAAAAATGGAAAAGAAACAGAAGAAAAAAACAGAAAAGCAGCCTCCGCATGGGCCTTTGGCCCATTTCCACCTCAGCCCAGCTCAGCCGAGTCTTCTTCCTCCTTGCGCCACTACAGCACACACGCGGGTAGGCACGATGCCGGAGGAAGATGAACAGACGGTGACGCACGTGGAGCAAAGGAGCAGTTGGCGTCGACGGGACGTGACCGGAGGAGGAACTGATGGCGAACGGGATGGCGGTCCAACCGGCAGGCGAAGCCTCGCCGACCGGCCGCCCCCTTGCTTATAAATAGAGGAGGGCCATAGAGAAGGAAAAAACAGAGATCCTAGAGAAAGAGAGAGAGGCCAGCCGAAGCTCAAGGTCCCCTGAGAGACTTCGGGAAGCTCGAGTGCAGGGTTGGCCATGGCGTGGTGAGCTCGGAGG
>NC_052614.1:36384307-36414636 GCF_016545825.1 Eucalyptus grandis | reverse complement strand
TTTTCAATTTTTCCTAAACTAGATTAGGATTTAGACTTAGGAGAAAATTTGAACCCCTATTTTTACCCATGTTTAGACAGACCTTTACCATTTCTGTACCATTTTTTTTGTTAGGGATTCTTGACTTGGACCCTCAGCAAAATTTGTTTGTTACTCTTTTATCTATGTTTTGGAAAATTCATGATTTTAATATTTCATTTGGTAAGATAAATCTTGGTTGCAATGACTTGATGTCCTTTCTTTTGGCAATTTTCTGATGCATTATTGCTTATTGTCTGATTTTTATAAAATTATACTTAGCTCTTTTAGGGAAACTTTCTTCATGAAAGTTATTTCATATCATGTCATACATGTTACCAAATTTTTCCATAATTATATCATCAATGAGTACTATGCAATTTTGCTGACTTACTATGATTGGTCTAAAATTTCTTGTTATGAACCTTTAGTTGTGATTGCTTAGATAGGCTTTTTTAGGCTAGCTTGTGTACGGCATTATGATTTTTAATGAATGGGTTTCCCAAAATGCATCTTGAAATCACTTCGGTACATGTGATGTTTTCCAAAAACAAATCTTTTAAACATTCATTTTCAATACTCGATTTGACTTAGGAAAAATCATGATTTGGACCATATTTAAAACATCTGTGATGTTTGTGAGTGCAACATATGCGCACCAAATTGGCCTTGATTGTTGAATGTGTTCCATAACTTGGATATTCCTTTGTCTTAAAATGTCTTCAAATCTATTCAAACCTTGACTTTGACATTGTGATAGTCAGGGTTTGGGCCATATTTAAAATGCCTACGATGCTTGTGGGTGCAACGTATGTGCACCAAACTAACCTTGGTGGTTTAATACATTCCATAACCAAGACATCCCTTTGTCTCAAAAACCTCACTTTTTATTATCAATGATTTCAAATTTATCCTTGAAACATTACATGTACCCTTTCCGTGCACATAACCACGTCATTCATTAGAATCGCTTGCATTTGTGATTGGCGCATGCTTTGTAATAAGTGACCCGCCGACGGTTCACTCGTTTGATTGGTTGAGAAATAAGGGTCGAAAAGCCTATTATGTGTTTAATTCATGCTCATGCATGTGATTGTTAGATATATGTTGGGGGCGATACGCGATACCAAGGAAAGATCATAGGAAATCACCTAGAACATCTTTGTAAGGACTTACAAGCATTATTAGTCATGTGAGAACACGAGTTGTCAATAATAGCTATAAGTCATAAAATGAATTGGGTAGGTGTCTAGAGGGACCCATGCATGAATTGCAAAGGCCGACCCTGAGGCCCAAATTTAGTTAATTTTGAGCTTGAACTCATTTGATTGATTACTTCCGTCCATATGTCATGCTTTTGATTGTTTTGACATGTATGGTTGTTTCCTTCCATTTAATGTACCTAGTACTAGTTTTTAGGATAGGAGTAGATTAGTCCCATGGAGGTTCAAGATCATCAAGACATGAAGATGCGGAATGTCAATGTCCATTCCGGCCATATCGTTGTATCATTTGTCTCCGACATATGTCTTGGGTTCCCTCATTTGTATAAACACCCGATGCGTTGTGGGTTCTTTCCTTTTCATTCATTTTCCTTTCCATTTATTTCTTTTCAGCTTTAGGATTGCATGGTAGATTTACTACTTTTCTCGGTTGTTTACTTACCATTTCATACTTTCAATTTAATTGAGTGCTTTCTTTTATTTTTCTTAAAAATAGAATAGCAGGAAAATGACCAACCACGTATGATCACTTACTTTAGGTTAAAGGATCCTGAAAAAGTAAAAAGAAAATGCATGGACACCTTAGGTAAACCCGACATACTGGGTGCTAATAGAAATATTAGCATAACCCAAGTTCTCGAACCAAGATATTTGGTTACATGAAAATCGAGGGACAACTCCCGACCCTTGATTGGGTTTTCTAGTCGACCCTAAAAACGAGACTAGTGGTGAGTCCCGTCTTATTTTCTCGATTATCTTAAACAACAAGATCATTTAATGAACCTATCGTGAGGGATGTGAACCTTAGCAAAAAGGTTCACGAATCATGATTTAGCATACTCGATATGGTGAAGCCGATAAAGATGAAGTAATGTCATCTTTGCTGGATGTACATCTCGAGAGGGCTATCATGATCGTAAAAATACCCTTAAACTATCACGCCCCGATCCTCAAGCGCGCGCCCATCTCTCAATAGTCAATATGAATGCAACATTTCTAGGTGTCGTCGCCGACCTAATTCATTTTAATGCACATGCGGAAGCGAAACATTAAGCCCCTGACAACAAACAGCATGGGATAGGAAAGTAGGGCAACATTTCACAAAAGTACACTTTTATAAACAACAAGGTTTAGAGACAAAATGAGTCTGGTCAAAAGCCTACGAAAAGATCGACTCTCAAAAGAAGTTGTCCTAGAACATACTAATAGGACACATACGTCGATCCTTCAAACTCCACCTCCACAGACTTCGGGGCTTCGGTCCTTCACAACCACCATCTAAGGACTTGAAAAGATAAGCCCACGACAGGTGAGACAATATCTCAGCAAGTCCACCCCCTAAACCCTTATTAGGAAGGAAATACGCCTCAGGGTGCTCTAGCCACACAGCCACACAATGAGAATAGAGGACTTACCTCGCCTCAGTTTCTTCTTGCATGTAAGCACAATTCATATCACGAATGCATATAATTAATGCACACAACAATTGAAACGCCTCACTTATCTCAGTCAATCACAAGGGTCTTGATTATAAGGCCAAATCGTTATGACACGTCCCATACCATGCCACACAGTTTTGTCTCATAATCAGGGGCATTTAACTCAATCAACCATGCGTTCCAATTGTTAATTTCACCCCTTAAGGGTACGGCCTACTCACAAGTTCGGTGGTCTACTGGTATAGCCAGGCACTTTCTCACCACCATTGATCATGGCGACGTCTCTCAAAGACGGCTTTCCCGAAGGAGCGTAGGTCTAGAATCTACTGTGACTCGAGTCCCACTAAGTGGGTATCCCATATAGGGTAACATCCGGCTTAAAAGCTAGAGACGAGTTCTCTTAACCAACACACGACCAATCAATCTCGGCCCAGGATACCGTGCATTGCACTCAAATGCCTCCATTAAAATGGTGATCCTAGCCTATTTTCTTTATATTAAAAACATCCGGTAAAAATAGTTGTGTGTGGGTACACGGTCAGATCGAACTGAAAAACCGATATACTTCCTTTTAAAAATTCTACTTTTTATATAGTATGTAAAACCATTTTCGGTGTCAAAATCTGACACTTGGGATTTTCTGAATAAATATTGAAATTTCACAAATTTTGGAATAAATTACCGAAAATCGAGTTAGCACACAATTTGCACAAATTAACATCCAATTTTATAAACTAAACACACCATTGCAATCAACACGAAATTCCGGTCATCGCCTATCTCGGTCTAATTTCTAAAAAATAATAAATAATTAAATAATTACCAAAATTAATTAAATAAATACAATTAAATGCTATAAATATGAACTTAGGCCGAAAAAAGCCTAATTAAATACCGAGACGGGCCTGGAAAATTTTCGAACCAATCTAGATAATTAATACAACATGTCTAGTCTCTAATTAATCTAATCTAACAACCTAACATGCAAAATTGGATAATTAAATCACTAATCTAATTTAACTAACCACATAATCCTTAATTAACTTAAACTAATCACCTCCTAAGCATAATTAACCTCCTAAGCAAGGTTTAGTGAGTAAACTTGTGACATCCTGAATTTCCAATTATGTTTTCAATATAATGAGTCGGGCATTTCATCTATGCGTTTATATTTCATTTCTCTGAGTTGGCCACTCATGAGATAACTAGTCTATCAGGTGAAGTCATTAAGGGATTCTAACGCAATAGACTTAAGAATTCGATCATAAAACAACTTCTCGACTGAGCTAATCTACAAAGATCATTACGGCACAAACCGATTAGAGATCGGAGATAGGTCGACTCGACAAAGGTATGTGATTAAGTGTGGGTGATTCCACCTAATCGCACAAATCTTGTCAATTGACACTAGAACGATTTCTCTGTCGTTTTGGTATCCTGTGTCTGTATTTAAAACTTTGAGATTTTTATGACAACCGAGAGTTGCCAATGTGTCGACGATGTACTTTGTGGCTCGAAAATAATCAACCACAAGTCAATTACATGAAAAGTTTCTAAAAGCTACCCAGTAGATTATGACGCGATAAAATCACGCCAGATTGAAATTAATTGAGAAATTGAACCAAATTTCAGAAATTGGAAGTTCTGTCATGTCATAAATCATTTTAGGAATGTCGACTCATCTTCCGAAGATTTTTCTACAAACCGAGTTTTTCGGTGAAAAATCAAGAATTGACGGAATTGGATCGGGAAAGTTGGAAGATCGTTCTTGAGTGCACTTTTGACATCCAAGATGGATTTATTTGCATGGAAAAATGTGGATTCAAGTGTGGACACATGGGATGAATTTTTGGAACTTCAATTGAATTGAATTGAATTGAAGAGGAATTGAAGACTTTAAAGGCTAAATTGCACAAAATTCGTATGCCATGGGGGACACAACATTTTGGACTACTTAGAATGCTTCTTGAGGAAGATTGAGGAGAGAGAGAGAGAGGGGCTGTGGACAGCTAATGGTTGGTGGGGGTAAGGAAAGGGAGAGAATGCCAAGAATTAAAGGCTAAAGAGCCCTTTGGGGACCCCTTGCTTCAGCAGCTCTTCTTCCTCCATGAAATCAGGCTTTCTCCATTGTTGTGGCCTTGAGAGACCTTGAAAAAACTAGAGAAGCCAACAACAAGCGAGCCGAAGCTCTCTCTCTCCGGTCCAAGCTGTCGCATGCCGCCAAAGTCAGCTGTTGTCGTCGCGCCTTCCAGCAAGTCCAATTGCTGCTCCGCCTTCATCCGTGCGTCTAGGGCTGTCATCCAGCCGTGCCAGCCACCGTACACCATCACCAAGGCCACCGGAAGCCTCGCCGGGTTCGCCGTAGCTTCGCTTGCCCTCTGCTGTTCCATTTCCAGTCCCTTCGCCTGGTTCAGCCAGCAAGAGCCGAAGCCGAAGCTTCCAACAAGATCTGGAACTTCGGGAAGCTTTTCCAACCCCTTCCCAACCTCTGTTGGTGTCGCCGCTTGGAGGATTGTTGCTCGCCTTCGCGTTGAGGTCGCCGTGGACTCACCAGCTCGCTACACCGGTGAGTTTACTCGCTAAACCTTGCTTAGGAGGTTAATTATGCTTAAGGGTTGTTTAGATTAGCTTAAGAATGAATTAGTGATAATCTAGAATGGTTAGATTAGCTTTAGAATGGTTTAATATTAATCTAATTAGTAAGATTAGCACCATTGAAGTTGGTTTAGTCAAATCCAGTGGACTGTTTGTAGTTCGGATCTCTGGACGCTCGTCGTTCGCCATTTTTGTGGATCCAAATGAGTTGCAAATTTGAGGTCAATTCCTTCTTTAAAAATTTTTTAGACATCTTCAGATACAACATATATTTTTCTCAAGATTTTTAGGGATTTAAAAGAAGGATATATTAGCTTCGTCATTTGCAAACAGAACCTCAGTTTTCGCTGGAACTGGTGACCTTTTGGGATTCAAGAGATTTTTATCAACTCTTAGGGTTCGAATTTCAAAGTGGTTTCTTCACAAAAGTTGTTTGTCACATCTTCTAGTTTAACATAGTCAAATTTCAGATCAAATAGACAATTTTTGGATCTCTAACCAAACTGATTTTGGAAAACAGACTTTCTAGAAACGGACCTAGTTTTGGTACTGGATTGAGCGATTTATTGAGCCGAATCTAGAAGAATCTGGGTTAAGGTGTCTTAGTAAAAAATGTTCATTTATGTGTCATTTACAACATATTAAAATTTTGGAATTTTCCAAATTCTTTTTATTAGAACTCTGGCTTTGAATTCGGAGACGCGCTAGTTGACCGTTCTGCCGGGTTAGGATAGATTATAGTTTTATGATGGTTCTCGATGATTTGCTTGCTGGAAATTGCACTTTTGGTGCTGTGGTTGCTTTGTGATATGCTTAGATGTTATGCGTGATGAGGCACGAATGGTCGTGCCACGATTGTGGTTTATTGTTATTGCTTTGCGTAGCAACTATTGAATGAGGGTGAAATGTGTTGGGTTGAGTAAATCAATTGGTTGCTAGCGGGTAGAGGACAAAGTGTGCACGATAGCAAAGCATCGTATGAGCCACCTCTAGTACCTTGTACCATTGCTTATTGTAATCAAGAACTAAGTGCTACACGACAGCTTGATTTCGTGGGAGCTACCTCTAGTAAATTGAGTTATTGTCTATAGTAATCAAGAACTAAGTGCTACATGATAGCTTGATTTCGTGGGAGCCACATTTAGTAATTTGAGATATTACTTATTGTAATCAAGAACTAAGTACCGCACAATATTGGAACTTTGTGACTGGGGGCACCTCTAGAACCTTGAGTATTGAAATTGAGTATTGAGAAGTGATTGATTGAGATGTGAATGAGATGTTCCAAAATGATGTGTGCATAGATTATATGCATTTGTGATATGAATTGTGCTGACGTGCATGAATGAATTGAGGCAAGGTAAGTCCTCTATCTTGTGTGGCTAGGCTACCATTGGGTGTATTTCCTTCCTAATAGGGGTTTAGGGGGTGAACTTGCTGAGACAATGTCTCACCCTGTTGTGAGCTTAACTTTTCAGGTCCTTAGGTGGTGGTTGTGGAGGACCCGAAGCCCGGAGTCTGTGGAGGTGGAGTCCGAAGGATCGGCGTATATGTCCGACTAGTATGTCATAGGACAGCTTCTTTTTTAGGGCCGACCTTTTGTAGACTTTTGACCAGACTCGTTTTGTACCTATACCCTGTTGTTTATAAAAGTTGGCTTTTGTGAAATGTTGCCCCGCTTTCCTATCCCATGCTGTTTGTTGTCAGGGGTATTTGTTTTGCTTCCGCATGTATATTAAAAATGATTGGCTCGGCGACGCGTCTTGGGGACGTCGCATTTGCGTTGACCGCAGAAGGATGTGTGCGCGCTCGAGGGCCAGGGCATGACAAAACTCACCGGATTTGCGAGCTAGTGAGTCCACGGTGACAGTGGCGCGGAGACAAGTGACAAACTCCGAAGCGACGACGCTAGCGGGAGCTTGGACCGGGCCGAAAATAGCCAACAACTTCCTACACGAGCTGAAAAACTGATGTTGATCAAGGCTGGTCGAGGGCTGACTTTGTGGGATGCTGGCTGGCTCCATTTGTGTCGCGGATGAAGGAGGAGGCGTTGCTGGAACTCGAAGATATAACCATGGACTTTGTACAAGGACTGCCAAGGACTTCAAGTGGACATGACTCAATCTGGGTAATAGTAGACCGATTAACAAAGTCAGCACACTTTTTAGCTGTAAGAGTAGACTATTCCCTAGAGAAGTATGCCACATTGTATGTTAGACAGATAGTACGACTACATGGTGTTCCTGTGACCATAACATCAGATCGAGATTCGCGATTCATGTCAAATTTTTGGAAAAGTCTTCAACTTGCCTTAGGAACTAAACTCCAATATAGTACTGCATCCACAGATAGACGGACAATCAGAGAGGACTATACAAACATTGGAAGATATGTTGAGAGCCCGTGTCATTGATTTCAAAGGAAATCGGGATGAGAAATTACATTTAGTGGAATTTTCTTATAACAATAGTTTTCAACAAAGCATTGGTATGGCTCCATTTGAAGCTCTATATGGTAGGAATTGTAGAACCCCTATTTGCTGGAATGAAGTTGGAGAGCAGAAGTTGACAGGACCAGAAATAGTTCATATTACTTTAGAAGTAGTAAAGACTATATGAGAACGACTCGGGACAGCTCAGAGTAGACAAAAGAGTTATGCAGACAAACGTCGTAGACCTTTAGAATTCAATGTAGGAGATCATGTATTTTTGAAAGTATCACCTATGAAGAATTTGTCGAGATTTGGGAAGAAAGGAAAGTTGAGCCCAAGATTTATAGGACCTTTTGAAGTATTAGAAAGGATTGGAGAGTTAGCATATAGAATAGCATTACCACCAAAGCTATCCAGTATTCACGATGTTTTTCATATATCTACGCTTAGGAAATATGAGCTGGATCCAACTCATGTGTTAGATTTTGAAGTACTAGAAATAGATGAAAGAATTAGATATGTAGAAGAGCCTGTGCAAATTTTGGATTGAAGAGAGCAAGTATTGAGGAATAAGACTATACCTTTAGTCAAAATTTTGTGGTGATACCATGATTCAGAGGAAGCAACTTGGGAAAGTGAGGAAGAGATCAGACAAAAGTATCCCTAGCTTTTCAAGTGAATAAGGTAAGACTTCAATTTCGAGGACGAAATTTTCCAAGTAGCGGAGAGTTGTGACATCCCAAATTTCACCGACTTTCATTAGTGTAATTAGATCATTAGGAACTTAGATTAATTAGATTGGGCCAGAAAGTGAGCCCGATGGATCGTGAGAAATGTGTGGGCTTGAGAAATAAGTGGGCCACACGAATTGGACTTAAGAAATCGAATGAGAGATTATGGGCTTGGACTTGGCTTGAAGTGGGCCAAGGTTCGGAATTATTAGATCTGTAGATTTAGTTTAGGGGGCTGGGATTGTTATAGATTAAGCCTGTTGGGCCAGAGATGAATATTTAGGCCCAAATGATTTTATTTTATAGATTATAGTTATGATAACTTGATTAATGTTTATAATGCTAATATCAATTTCTAACTTTAGCATTTTTGTGATGAATTCTTTATAGATTAACATTGACTAGTCGATATGTTATGTCATGACTTTGTATAATCACAAAAGGATTGAAATCAAGTAGAAACAAAAGGAAATTAATTGAAAAACATTAGAAACTAATGAACTGACTAAATGACTCGGATTAGAGACTAATTGATTTTGAGTGACAAATTAAACTTGAGAGAACAAACTTGGAGGTCACATCACTCTCTCTCTCATTTCTCCTTGCATGCGACACCCACTGATTTCTTTCCTCTAGAAGCCGAAACCATCAACTCAAGGAAAACAATCATTAGCAAGTTTCATCATTAGTCTAGCCTAGGGATTAGCTTTGTAGACCTATTTCCCCCTTAAGTTTCGTAACCCTCTCTCTCTCTCTCTCTCTCTCTCTCTCTCCATATAAAACCGAGCAACCCTTCTTCATCTTCTTCTTTCTTTCTCTCTCGGTCGAGCGGTGAAACCAGAAGCAAACTAGTGATTTCTTCTTCTTGCATGCGAGATTTTGGTGTTGATCTTGAAGCATCTTTGTGTTGTTTAGTAGCTGAACAAGGTAAGGAAAGATATAACTCTAAATTGAAAGTTATCCATTGTTTTGTCAAGAAAGCTTGCGGGTCAATCCAAACAGTGAAGGATTTAGTTTGTAGTTGCTGTTTTGTGGTTAATCTAAGCTGAGTAAGTGTTATATTAAAGGTAGAAGCCATTGCATGTTGTTCTTGAGCCTTGCATGTTTCGAAATCCAAGTGTGAGTATGCTGTTTTACTAGGTGAAGTGATGAAATGGATGCCGAGTGGATGGATATGGTGTATACTGTGATGAGTGAACTCACGGATGCATTTATACTTTGACCTGAGCTATGGATGGGCTATTTGTTAAAGAAAAGCTCGCTGAAAGTACTTGTAGTTGCTGTGATTAGGCATTGAAGTATTGTAGAATAAGTTTGTGAAAAGATAAGTGGTTTAGCCGGGTTAGAAGTAAAGGAGATCGTGTACCTATTCTGTTCTAGGTGAAAACAGTTATGGAGTCTTCTGTTCTGTGTTATTTTCTTTATGTATGTTAATGGAAATAAGAAAGAAACCATTCTACATGATAGAAAATCTATAAGATCAAGTTATACACGTAGCTATAACCATATGAATATAAAAACATAGAGATAGAAGTGAATTTGGTAAAAACCAGTAAACTGTTTGTGAGAAACGGTTTGACCTTTACTGATTATACGAATTTTATGTATTTACCTAGTTAGATTTGGACTTCGAATCCTTAGTGAAAATTGTATAAAACATCTTAAGGAATGGCGTGTCAAAATTTGAGATTAAATGGATAAGAGTTGGCTAGTGAAACAATTTTCTTTGTAGATAAAGAATCTGGACGTCGGTACAGGGTGCTAGTAAAGATTATGGCAATTTTTACTCTTAATACAGTGAGAATTAGACTTAAGTTTCTTCACAGGAATTGTCAGTATATATCTTAAATATAACATACTAAAATTTGGTAGTATTTCGACAAGAATTGATAGGCCTTTTGTATCCGAAACAGAAACTATATATTTAGTTAGTAAACTGTCTGGACCCGAGAACCTTTACTAAATGTTGTGTCTTTTATATTAGACTTGTATGGCACACGTAAAGTCTAATAAACCTCATAATAGATGTTAGTCATATAAGAGTAAGTCTCACATCTTATTATAAGTGCATATAGTATCATGTGTGTGCAATGAGTGTGGTGCATAGTGCTTGATTATGGGGTAAATATCTGTTCGCCATGGAATGGGACATGACGTAATGGGTTTTATCTTATAATTTGGACACGCACGTGTGCTAGGTTCATGAGAGTTAGATATATAGTTAGATACTTTGGAGTCTTTTTCTTTTGCATACGATAAATGCATTAATCAAAGGTGTGGTGGTGTGAAACGTGTGCATAAGTGAGTGAATGAACCCATCGGTAGAGTGATACCGGTGATATCCCTCGGAAGTTAGGATGCCCTTGCTAAGTGGTCTTGGATGCCTCGGTAGAGAGATACTGAGATGCCTCGGAGTGAGATGCCCTTATGTGTGATCAAGGATGCCTCGGTTGTGTGATATTGAGATGCCTCGGAGTGAGATGCCCCTTGCTGAGTGGTCTTGGGAGGATCTCGGTTGAGTGATGCCGGGATGCCTTGAAGTGAGATGCCCATGATAGAAATATTGTGGAAGTCCGGTTAAGGTAACTTCCGGAAGTGACTCGATCGGGCTGGTTGAATTCCGGTCAGTGATTGATCGAGGGTGGATCATATGCTCACTAAGAATAATTCTATTTGGCGAGTGAGTCCATTTATTATTGTTGCATTACATCTTGATTTGAGATTGAGCTTGAGAAAGGTAAGCATAGAAATGGATGCTCATAAGGTGATTAATATCCAATTGTTTATGCTTGTGATATACTTCCTTTAGCATCCTAAATTGTTTGATGATTCTCTTGTAATCTTGATGGCTGTGGATTGTTTAAGTTAGAGTTTTATCATTCTTTACTGGGCAAGGTTGTTTGCTCATACCTTACATTTTCATATTGATAGCATGGATGTACCGCCAGTAGCTCGATATGGGGTGGTAGTGCGTCTTGATGTTTCTCTTCATGTCGTGTATGATCCCGACATTGACATGGTTTTCTCGAAATATGAGGCGACTTTATAGCTGGATGATGGTAGAGCCGACTTGACATCGATGACGCTCGTTGCATGGTTTATCAACCATGAAGGGGAGATATTGCTCTTTACCCTTTGGAGCAGGAGGACCTGGAGCGGGGATGGACGGCGCCTAGACACCTTGGATCGTGTAGAGGCTGACTGACTTTTGTTTTTTGTTAGATGCGGGCTTGTGTGGGAACTCGTCGAGTAGATACCCTCACCCTTTATCCCTGGCTTTTGTTACGCCTGACTTTTGTTATGTACATGTTGTATATATAGGCGATGAACAAGGAAAGAGTCCAGGTCGATAAATTTTGTAAGCCCTGATGATGATAAGAAGTAATGAAGTTTCTCGTGTTCTTGTTTATGTGCTTGAATGATTTGGCCAATACTTATGAATTGAAGGTAGAGTGATTGCAGGATAACTTCATAACATAAACTTGAGATTTTAAATAATCCATGTTATACATGCTAACCTTCAATGGTAAACACTATATATAGCTTATCTAAAGGAGACAACAAGTTAGGCAAGATTATAATGATAATCATAATTCCGCTTGCGCTTAGTACATGACGCCCTGGGACGTCACAACTCGTTACATCCATGGTCTTGAGAGGCAAGGGTTATTTTTGCGATGCCCTAGGCTCGTCGGCGTCTTGATTCTTTTGATCTTATTACCATGCATATACGGAAACGTAAACAAACAACTCTCTAGACAAACACTAGCTGGAAGATTGGGACATACATCACAAAGAACACACTAGTTTATATTGTAACAGTACTTTTACAAACCCTTTCTCTATAGGCCCTCTTTTCCTTCTACATCACATTACAAGTTTCTACATAGGCTAGGAGAATTCATATCTCCTCTAGTGCGACTATAGCTCCCAAAAATGACGTGAGACTTCAATGCCTTCAAGACTAGGAAAGCATCTCATCATCAAAGCCTAGCAAGAACAACACTCGCAATAGTGTCGATGACAGATCAATAGCAATTTACTTACCATGCCTTGGCTAAATACATGATGTCGATGTAAAATACCTTCAGCTTAATATTGAACACCTCAACAGATCATGCTTATGCATAATCGGCACTCAGGCAAATTCATTTACTATCGTCCTGGCTCGACTAGGCCCTCCTAACTCGACCGGGCTTCTAGCTTCTTCTTTGAGCTTCTTGGCTCGACCAAGACATTTCGGCTTGACCGAGGCTTCTTGAGGCTAGCTTCCCGAGGCTTTCGAGTTCAAGACCTAAGCATCCTGGCTCAACTAGAGTATCATGTTCAATGAACGAGGCATCGCTGCTACGTTATGTGACGGGGGATGTCTTTTCATCTTTAAGTGCATACACATAAGAGCATTGTACAAGTCGGTCCTTATTTTCTTCTTAATCAACACATGCATGGCCCGAAGACATGCTCATACATAAGTGGATACCATGAATTCTTGTACTACACTAATAAACATGTTGGGAACAACCATTGGTCCATGACTTAAATTGTGACATCCTGATTTTCCAATTCTGTTTTCAATTGAATAAGTCGAGCATTTCATCTTCGCCCCTATAGCTCTCTTCTTCGAGTTGGCCACTCACGAGATAACTAGTCTATCAAGTGAAGCCGTTAAGGAATCTAAAAGCAATAGACTTGAGAGTTCGACCAAGAAACGACTGCTTGACCGTACTAATCTGCAATGATCATTACGGCACAGACCGATTAGAGACTGGAGATAGGTCGACTTGACAAAGGCGTGTGATTAAGTGTAGGTGAGGTCATGGGCTGGCATGGTGGGGCCAAAGCAAGGAGAGTTTGACATGTGTTGAAGGCTAAAAGGCCACCAAGGGGAGCCCCCTCTTTAACAGCCTTCTTCTCCCTTAATTTGTGGCTTTCTACATTGTTGTTGAAGAAGAGAAGCTCATCAAAACCAAAGAGAACCGTGAGCTTCCTCCTCCTCCTCCATCGCACGCTCGCTTGCCCATCAGAGTCACTCCACTGTCGCCTGCGTGCCTGGCTTGCTCGCGCGCTACTCCGCCTTCGTTTGCCCGTCCGCAGCCGTTGTCCAGCCGTTCCAGCCACCGTGAGCCATCACCATTTGCCGCCCCAAGCCACCGTAAGCTCGCTTGGTCCGCCATTGCCAATAGCCACCCTCCTCCTCGCCATTCTCGCCCATCTTCCTCTTCCGTTCGGTCTTGGGCAGGCAATTGGAGTTCCAACAAGATCTGGAACTTGAAGGCCCATTTCAGCTCCTTCCCGGCCTCGCTTGGTGTCACCACAAGCTCGATTATCGCTCACCTCTGCGTCGCCTTCGCTGTGGACTCATCAAAACGCAAATCTCGGACGTGTCGCAAGCCATCTGGTGTCGATTTTCGGAAAAATTAATTAATTAAATAATTAAATAAATTCCGAAAAATTAAAATAATTAAATATTAAATAATATAATTAAATACTATATAATTTTAAATAATTAAATAAAATAATTAATTAAAAGTCTAATTAGGATTACACTAATCTAATCGCATAATTAGACTAATTAATCCATCCGCTAAACTAATCCATACTTAATTAAGCTAATCTAACCACTTAATCATCATGAGCCTAATCTAAACACCCCTTACGCATGATTAACCTCATAATCAAGGTTTAATGAGTAAACTCACTAGATTTGCGTGCCGGTGAGTTCACGGCGACCACGACGCGGAGGCGAGCGACAATCCTTCAAACAGTGACACCAACGAAGGCTGGGAAGGACTCAGAAAAGCTCCACAAAGTCTCAGCTGGGCTAAGCACTTCGGTTTCTGATCTGGAATGGCAAGGCTGCTTCGGTGGCTCGGCTTGGCACGAAAACAACAAGGCGGAGCAGCAACTGGTCCAAGCAATGCAGGTGGTGGCTCTGGCATCCTTGGTTGGCTTTGACGGTGGCTGGCACGGCTGGACAGCCAGTGACGACAGCGAACAGGGCGTTGGACAAGTGGAACAGCAGTAGGAGGCAAACTAGCGGGCGAGCGGCGGTGGAGCGACTCTAGTGGGATTGCAGTGGTCGGACGGCGTGCAGCAGTGGAGGGGACAACTGGCTCAAAACCAGACCAAACATGGAGAAAGCAAGGGAAAAAGGAAGAAGAAGGGTTTCTTTGTAGGGTCCTCTTGGTGGCCTTCTAAGGGCTCAACACTTATCTTTCTCTCTCTCTCTTGCCCCCACTAGCCATCAGCCCCTACAATAGCTCTCTTTCACTCCAATCTTCCTCAACAAGCTTGTCAATAGGTTCAAAATGTGGTGTCCCCCATGGCATACGAATTTTGTGCACTTACACCTCAATTTCATTCAATTTCTCATCCAATCAATCCAAATTGAAGCCCACAAATCCAACCAAGGTAACCACACTTAATTCCACATTTTTCCTTGTCCATAGAACCATCTTGGATGTCAAAAGTGCGACCAAAAATGGGCCTAAGAATTTTCCTGATCCAATTCCGCCAAATCTTGATTTTTCGCCGAAAATCTCGGTTTGCAGAAAAATCTTCAGAGGATAAGTTGACGCTCCAAAAATGATTTGTGACATGACAAAACTCTCAGTTTTTGAATTAGGGTTCGATTTTGTAGTTAATTTCAATCTGGCATGATTTTAGCGCGTCATAATCTACCAGGTAGCTTTTAGGAATCTTTCGTGTAATTGACCCATGGTCGATTGGTTTCGAGTCACATGTATCTCTTCGACACATTGGCAACTTTCGGTTGTCGTAGAAATCTCAATGTTTTAAATACGAACACGGGGTACCAAAGCGACGACAAATCGGTCTAGTGCCGATTGACAAAAATTGTGCAATAGGTGGAATCACCCACACTCAATTACATGCCGTTGTTGAGTCGACCTATCTCCGGTCTCTAATCAATTTTTAACTGTGCCGTAGTGATCCGTGCAAATTAGTACGGTCGAGCAGTCGATTCCTAGTCGAATTCTCAAGTCTAATGCGTTTAGATTCCTTAACGGCTTCACCTGATAGACTAGTTATCCCGTGAGTGATCAGCTCAAGGAAAAGAACTATATGTGCATTGATGGAAAGCCTAACTTATTCAATCGAAATCAGAACATGAAATTTAGGATGTCACAGCCTACCAGCTAGAAGGTAACGCTGACACTTGGTGGAAGGCCACCAGAGACACAGTATTCCCTAAAGGTGTGGTTCCAGAGTGGAACGCCTTTCTTGAGGTCTTTAACAACAAATACTTTTCTGAGACTGCCAGAGAACTGAAGATGGCAGAATTCCAACGTCTTCGCCAAGGTACGATGACCGTAGATTAGTATCAAGCGAAGTTCACGGAACTATCGTAGTACGCCCCTGAAATGGCCGAGAATCTGGTGAACCAAGTTGGGAGGTTCAGAGATGGACTCGAGACTAGAACCGAGAGAGTTTATGACACATGGAGTGCCAAAACTTGGCACGGAGGGACACTTAAGTGCCAAAAATTTGAAAAGGTACACTTAAGTGCCAGTTTCGAAGTAAAGTGGAATACTTAAGTGTCATTTCGGCCAAAATCCGGCCAAATTGCTGACGTGGCAATTTTCCGGTGAGTTGGGTGCAAAATGGCATCGTTTTGCTCGCTAACGTGGCGAGAAAATACAAAAACGACGTCATTTTGTGTCGATGTAAATAATTAATATAAAAATTAATTAAATTAAATTTAAACTTAATTTTATTTAAAATATTCTAAAAAAATTAAAAATTAAAAACCAAAAATAAAAAACCAAAAGGGGGGGAGTCGAAGGGAGCGGCCGAGGTCCCGAGCCCTCGTTGTCGCCACCTCCCCGCCGCCGCGGGAAGGGCCGGCGACGGAGGGGGGGAGGGTCGGCCGGGGTCGCCGGCCTCGGCCAGCCGGTGGTGAGGGCTGCGACCCTCGCCCCCATCTGGGCGAGGGCTCGCGGGCCTCGCCGCCTCCCCCGCCATCATTGGGAAGGGCGGCGACGGTGGGGGAGCATTGGCCGGGTTGCCAGACCTTCCCTAGGGGCGGTGATGCCGGCCGATCGGCGGCGAGGGCTCGCGGGCCTTGCCCGAGGGCCGGTGACCTGGCCGACCCTCCCCCTCCGTCGCCGCCCTTCCGAGCGGCGGGGAGGGGCGGCGGCGAGGCTCGGCCCTCGGCCCCGCCCCCTTCGCTCCCCCTTTTTTTTTTTTTTTTAATTTTAGGTTTTTTTTTTTTAGGTTTTTTAATTTTAAGTTTTTTTAGGTTTTTTAATTTTAAGTTTTTTTAAGGTTTTTTAATTTTAAGTTTTTAATTTTTTTAGAATATTTTAAATAAAATTAAGTTTAAATTTAATTTAATTAATTTTTATATTAATTATTGACACATTAGACACAAAACTATGTTGTTTTTGCATTTTCTCGCCACGTCAGCGAGCAAAATGACACCGTTTTGCACATAACTCGCCGGGAAATTGCCACGTCAGCAAGTTGGCCAGATTTTAGCCGGAGTGGCACTTAAGTGTTCCACTTTACTCCGAAACTAGAACTTAAGTGTACCTTTCCGAAATTTTGACACTTAAGTGTCCCTTCGTGCCAAGTTTTGGCACTTGGGTTATTCTTCTGTCGGAACTGAGGAGTCCACTAATACTACTCAACCTGAAGAATTACAACGACACATGAACGGGTTCGAGATGATAGAGAGAGATCAAAATGAACGAGCTGCCGCATTTGGGTCGCGGTTTGGAGCTAACCGAGATGGGAATTGGTTTGGTAAGAAGCCCATGACTGGAGGAAGATTCCATGTCCCGCACAATAGGAAGGGTGGAGTTCGGAAGTCAATGCCAAATCGGAATGGCGTGTGTCGTTTCTGTGGAATGCGACATGGTTCTACCTCGTGCCATCTTAGGATGGGTGCGTGTTTTGAATGTGGCTAACATGGTCACATGGCTAAAGATTGTCCCAGAAAGCCAAGGGGACCACAGCAGTTACCGCTGCCACCACTGATGGGTCAAATTTGAGGAGTTGTGCCACCGAATGCACTGGAGGGTGGACTAAATAGACCCCCAGCTCAAGAAAGGACGTACGCTATCACTAGAGGACAGGCGGAGGATGCGCCTAATGTGATTACAGGTACGGTCTTGTTGAACGATTTTGCTGCATATACTTTATTTGACCCTGGCACCACTCATTTTATAGCCGACCAGTTTGTTAAGCTAGTAAAATTGAGTCCTATGTTGTTGGAGTCAGTGGTTAGCATATCTACACCGTTAAAGGATAAGGTGTTAGCTGTATTGGGTTGTCCTTGTTGCAAGTTAGCAATTGGTGAGCGAGAGGGGAGGATAGATTAAGTAGTCCTAGCCATGTATGATTTTGATGTGATAATTGGCATGGACTGGCTCACCAAGCAACGAGCTAGGATGGATTGTTATCGCAAGTCGATTCGGTTTAACCCATTAGGGAGTGAGAGTTTTGAGTTTGTTAGGAGTCGAGGAGGACCCTCGATTACCTTAATCTCGTCACTTAACGCAACTCGTTTGTTAGACGAAGGTTGCCAAGGTTACCTGGCGACTGTCGTAGACATGACAATTGAGGAGCTAAAGATTGAAGATATTGCAGTGGTTCGAGTTTCCGGACGTATTTCCAAAAGAATTGCCAGGTTTGCCACTAGAAAGAGAGATAGAGTTTGTGATTGAGTTAGCCCACGGGACGGAGCCAATTTCTAAGGCTCCTTACCGGATGGCTTTGTCAGAGCTGGAAGAACTGAATGTACAGATGCAAGAGTTGTTGGATAAAGGATTCATACGCCCTAATGCATCACCTTGGGGAGCACCAGTTCTGTTTGTGATATACTGAAGTCAGCATAACGATCAGGTAACGATCAAGAACAAGTATCCATTGCCGAGAATTGATGACTTGTTTCATCAGTTACAAGGAGCGTCGATATTCTCCAAGATTGACTTAAGGACGAGATATCATTAGCCGAGGATCAGAAAGGAAGATATACTGAAGTCAGCGTTTCATACTCGATACGACCATCATAAGTTTACTGTAATGCCGTTTGATTTGACGAACGCCCCAGCTGCTTTTATGGACTTGATGAACTAAGTGTTTAAAGAGTATCTGGATCAGTTCGTGATCGTGTTCATTAACGATATTTTGGTGTATTCGAGAAGTCCTGAAGAGCATGAAAGGCACTTAAGGATAGTGCTTCAGACTTTGCGAAATCATGAGTTGTACGCTTTTAGCAAGTGTGAGTTTTGGTTGACTCGTGTTGCGTTTTTAGGTTACGTGATTTTAGAAGAAGGACTCTCTGTGGACCCATCTAACATTGAAACGGTTATCAACTGGCTAAGACCGACGACAGTGATAGAGATCAGAAGTTTCCTGGGTTTGGCAGGGTATTATAGAAGGTTCGTAGAGGGGTTTTCAGCTTTGGCATCGCCATTGACTCAACTACTGAAGAATGAAGAGAAGTTTGTGTGGACAGACAAGTGCGAGCATAGTTTCCAAGAGCTTAAACACAAGCTAACTACTGCACTTGTGCTGACCATTCCATTTGGTCCAGGAGGATATGAGATCTACAGTGATGTGTCGTTTAGAGGACTAGGTTGCGTGCTGATGCAACATGGTAGGGTTGTTGCATACGCGTCCCGTCAGTTGAGACCTCACGAGCTGAATTACCCAACGCATGACTTAGAACTCGCAACAATCATCTTTGCTCTGAAGATTTGGAGACATTACCCGTGCGAAGAAAGATTCCAAATCTTCACTGACCATCAAAGTCTCAAGTACTTATTCTCTCAGAAGGAACTTAATATGAGACAATGTCGCTGGATGAAACTCCTTAAGGATTACGATTGTGATATTCTGTATTGCCCTGGAAAAGTGAATAAGGTTGCTGATGCGCTAAGTTGAAAGTCTTAAGTTGCGCATATGATGCTCAGGGAATGGACTTTGCTTGAGAAAGCTCGAGATTCGGTTTTCAAATTTTGAGGTAGGCCACCTTTTGAATTTAATGGCCACCCTCAAAATTGAGCCGGAACTGCAGATCAAAATCAAGAAGCTTCAGTGGATAGACCTAGAGATTTAGAAGATTCTGCAAGAGAACATCGAAAAGAAGAATACTGACTTTCAGGTTTCTGAGGACAGAACGCTGAGGTTTCGAGGACGATTATGTATACTTGACAATGCAACACTTAAAGAAGAGATCTTATCAGAAGCTCATCATAGCAATTATAGCATTCATCCTGGTAGTACAAAGATGTATCATAACCTTCGTCAACACTATTGGTGGTCCGGTATGAAGGCGGACATTCCTAAGCATGTCGCCAAGTGTTTGACATGTCAGCAAGTGAAAGCACAATACTATAAGCCAAGAGGACTTCTACAACCTCTCCAGATCCAATAGATTTTGTGACAGGCTTACCCAGGAGTCAAAGGGTAATGATTCCATTTGGGTAGTGGTCGACAGACTGACGAAGTCGGCTCACTTCATCGCAGTACGAAAGGACCTTGATTTCGATAGGCACGCAGAGTTGTACGTGCATCAGATAGTTCATCTGCATGGAGTGCTAATGATGATTACATCAGACCGAGACCCGAGATTTACAGCCGCCTTTTGGAAAAGCTTACAGAGTGCTTTGGGAACGAAGCTACAGTATAATACGGCTTATCATTCGCAAACGGATGGCCAGTTTGAGAGGATGATTCAAACCCTCGAAGACATGCTGCGAGCTTGCGTATTAGATTTCAAGGGAAGCTGGGAGGAACAGCTTCATCTTGTCGAGTTTGCCTACAACAACAACTACCAACAGAGCATTTAGATGGCTCCTTTCGAAGCGTTGTATGTTAAAGCGTTCAGAACACCAGTGTGTTGGAATGAGGTTAGAGAACGAAAGATCACAGGCCCAGAGTTAGTCCAGCAGTCAGTGGAAGCAGTTGCTGTCATTAGAGACGAATTAAAGACCGTTCAGAGCTGCCAAAAGAGCTATGCCGATAAGCGTCGAAGACCGTTGGAATTCCAAGTTGGTGATCACATCTTTCTGAAGGTGTCACCAATGAGGGGTACTTCACGCTTTAGCAAGAAGGGAAAGCTGAGTCTGAGGTACATAGGTCCCTTTGAGATTCTTGAAAGAATCGGGATCCTAACATATCATCTTGCATTATCGTCGAAGCTGGCGCAAGTGCATAACATCTTTCACATATCAATGTTAAGGAAGTATGAACTTGACCCGACCCACGTGTTGAATTTTGAGGATTTAGATGTGGACGACAGAGTGTTGTACGTGGAAAGCTCGGTTCAGATAATGGATCGAAAAGAACATGTTCTGTGCACCAAGACCATCCCATTGGTCAAAGTGGTGTGGTAACACCACGACATTGAAGGAGCAACCTGGGAAGGTGAAAAATCGATGAGACGATTGTACCCCCACCTTTTTGTTTAAGAGTTGTAATGGTTTAAATTTCGAGGATGAAATTTTTATAAGAGGGGAAGAGTTGTGACATCTTGATTTTCCAATTCTATTTCAATTGAATAAGTCGGGCATTTCATCTTTGCGCCTATATCTCTCTTCTCTGAGTTAGCCACTCACGAGATAACTAGTCTATGGGTGAAGCCGTTAGGAATCTAAAAGCAATAAACTTGAGAATTCGACCAAGAAACGACTGCTCGATCGTACTAATCTGCAAGGGTCATTACGGCACAGACCGATTAGAGATCAGAGATAGGTCAACTCAACAATGGCATGTGATTAAGTGTGGGTGATTCTACCGATCGCACAAATCTTATCGATCGACACTAGACCGATTTCTCTGTCGTTTTGGTACCCTATGTCCGTATTTGAAACATTGAGATTTCTATGACAACCGAGAGTCGTCAATGTGTCGAACATGCACTTTGTGACTCGAAAACAATCGACCACGGGTCAATTGCACAAAAAGTTCTTAAAAGCTACCTAGTAGATTAGGACGTGCCAAAATCGCGCCAAATTGAAATTAATCGAGAAATTGAACCCGATTTCAGAAATTGGAAGCTCTGTCATGTCACAAATCATTTTAGGAATGTCGGCTCATCCTCCAAATATTTTTCTACAAACCGAGCTTTTCGATGAAAAGTCAAGAATTGACGGAATTAGATTGGGAAAGTTGGAAGACCGTTCTTGAGCGCACTTTTGGCATCCGAGATGGATTTATCGGCATGGAAAAATGTGGATTCAAGTGTGGACGCATGGGATGAATTTTGGGACTTCAATTGAATTGAATTGAAGAGAATTGAAGAGGAATTGAAGACTTTGAAGACCAAATTGCACAAAATTCGTATGCCATGGGAGACACAACATTTTGGACCCATTGGAATCTTGCTAAGGAAGGTTGAGGAGACAGAATGGTCGCGGTCATGGGCTGAAATGGTGGGGGCAAAGCACGGAGAGTTTAACATGTGTTGAAGGCTAGAAGGCCACCAAGGGGAGCCCCCTCTTCAATAGCCTTCTTCTCCCTTAATTTGTGGCTTTCTACATTGTTGTTGAAGAAGAGAAGCTCAGCAAAATCAGAGAGAACCGGTAGCTTCCTCCTCCTCCTCCTCTCGTTGCACGTCCACACGCCCACTAGAGTCGCTCCACCATCGCCCGCGTGTCTGGCTTGCTCGCGCTCTACTTTGCCTTCATCTGCTCATCCAGAGCCGTCGTCCAGCTGTTCCAGCCATCGTGAGCCATTGCCGTTTACCGCCCCAAGCCGCCGAAAGCCCGCTTGGTCCGTCGTTGCCAGTAGCCACCCTCCTCTTTGTTGTTCTGCCCATCTTCCTCTTCGATTCGGTCTTAGGTAGCAGCTGGAGTTCTAACAAGATCTGGAACTTCAAGGCCCATTTCCAGCCCCTTCCCGGCCTCGCATGGTGTTGCCACAAGCTTGATTGTCGCTCACCTCCTCGTCGCCTTTGCCGTGGACTCATCGGGACGCAAATCCGGTGAGTTTACTCTCTAATCTCCACTTAGGGAGATAATTATACTTAAGGGGTGTTTAGATTAGTCTAAGTATGATTAGGTGGTTAGATTAGCTTAGTTAATTATTAATTAGATTATGTGCATGATTAGTTTAAGGGGTGGATTAATTAGTCTAATCATACAATTAGATTAACGTTAATCATGATTAGACTTTAATTAATTATTTTATTTTATTTAATTATTATTTAAATTAAATATCATTTAATTATTATTTAATTATATTATTTTATATTTAATTAAATTAATTTTCGGAATTAATTAATTCTTAATTAATAAATATTTCCGAAAATTATATCGGAGAGGCGTTTATTAGAATTCCATATTGACTGCAGTGGTGAGGTTAGTTTATGCTATAGATTGTTTAAATTGTGAAATTGGTTGATGATTGAGATGTATAAGTGTTTTATTTGGTAAATATCAGGTGTCGGGTATTGACACCAATAGGGGTTTGTAAGGTATCCTGGTAGCTTAGGCGAGCATTAAACAGCTTTGGCAAGCACTTATTATATATGTGTGTGTGTGTGTGTGTGTGTGTGT
Organism: Eucalyptus grandis; assembly: GCF_016545825.1. Taxonomy (NCBI): domain Eukaryota; kingdom Viridiplantae; phylum Streptophyta; class Magnoliopsida; order Myrtales; family Myrtaceae; genus Eucalyptus; species Eucalyptus grandis. The sequence goes on along the minus strand of NC_052614.1, from coordinate 36,391,671 downwards.
GTGTGTGTGTGTGTGTGTGTGTGTGTGTGTGTGTGTGTGTGTGTGTGTGTGTTTGTGTGTGTGTGTGTGTGTGTGTGTGTGTGTGTGTGTATCGGCTTTGGCGAGCTACTATCTATCTATTAAACAGCTTTGGCGAGCTACCGTATAATTATGTTGCAGCTTTGGAGAGCAGTTGTCATATTGATGAATGAATTGATAGATGGTAATGGATGATAGATAGTATGAAAATATAGATAGTATGAATTGGATTGAATGATAGATAGTATGGATTGACTTGATTGATAAATGGTATTGAATCGATGGGACTGATTTGATTGGTTGAGTTATGAACTGTACTGACGTGCATGAAGGAACTGAGGCGAGATAAGTCATCTATCCTATTTGTGTGGCTAGAGCGCCCTGAGGCTTATTTTCTTCCTAATAGGAGTTTAGGGGGTGAACTTGCTGAGACAATGTCTCACCCCATTGTGGGCTCAACATTTTCAGGTCCTTAAATGGCGGTCATGGAGGACCCGCAGCCATGGAGTCTGGGAAGATGGAGATCGAAGGATCGCCAAACGTGTCCAGCTAGTTGGTCTTAGGACAGTTCCCCTTTTTATTGAGCCGATCTATTTTGTAGACAGCCTAGTGTTGTATATAAACCTATGTGTTTATAAAGAAGTGTTTGGTTGTGATTGATTACCTGCTTTTCTATCCCAAGTTAAATGTTGTCAGGGGATTTATTTTGCTTCTGCATGCGTAATAAAATGAATGGGTCGACGACGCGTCCTAGGATGTTGCATATTTGTATCAACCAGAGTGGGATGTTTGCACGCTCGGGGTTTAGGTCGTGACATGAATCAATCACTTAGCGTCGATCCCCGCACCAGACAAGGCTCAGAAACACATGCCTTAATGTTGATCCAAGACCTTGAGGCTTGGGTACACCTCGCTTTCGTGAAGATCTTAAGCTCAACAGACATTGGCCTCGACCCTACGTGAACATACTTCATGCTGTGAATGACCCTTAGTTCGTGACTTGATTCAATCACCAAGTACAAAGTACCCGCATCGATTGAGACTTAGAATTAGCACTCTTTGATGCCTTACCAAGATCTCATGGGCTTGGTCGATCCTCATACCAATGAAGACTTAGAACTGGCATGCCTCAATGTCGTTCCAAGACCATGTGGCCTTGGGCTATCCCCGCATTGAACGGGACTTAAAATCGGCACACTTTGATGCTGATCCAAGGCCTGGTGGCCTTGGACGACCTTGCCTTACAACAAACTCAACCCGAGTGAACCTTGGCTTCATCCCTGGCATGAATGACTCAAGCATATGTTAAAAAACAAACATGAGCAAACCCATGCAAAAGATCCAACATCCTACGCACGGCTTGACGAGAAAGTAGCTAACTAGACTCGACAATGGAGTCAACCGCCCTAGAGGAGAAATAGGGATCTTACTTACCTTGATGAACCTCGAGAACTAACATGAGCAATTTAATGAGGGGTGATGGTGTAAGGCCAAGAGAAAGGAAAGAAAGGGAAGAATGGTGCGTGAATGGTAAGAGGGCTCAAATGGTGGAAATGAATGAGAGGCTCATCCTATTTATAGGCATCAACCTCATCATTACTTATCCAAATGGCCCAATCATATTTCTTGAAGTGGCATGGCTATAACATCAAGGTAGCAAGCCTTATTTGCAAGGTGGCACACATATGTGGAAAGATAGCACGTCTAATAAGAGTATGTGGCACATCTAAATCTTAGGGAAATGATGAGAGTCCTTGGTGTTGCTCTCCAATTGGTGCACTTAAGCCAGAGTCCTTTGCTTCTTTCCCCAGGAAAATCTTAAGCCATCATCACTAAAACTTTATGTGGACAACTAGGCATATGAGTTGCCATTGTCGTCATTACTTGGCCAACTTGTTCTACAAGTGAGATGTTAGATGTAATGATGACCACATCTTTAGAGGCCACGTAAGCTTATGACCCATCATCTTCATTAATGGCTTAGATTTGGGCAATCATGAGGTTTGGATATTTATCACATGCCTAAATTTAAGAACTTGCTCCCCGAGCATTCTAGAGTCTTCTATTGTGTCTTCTCGTGATTGGTCCACACAAGTACTTGATTCATTATTGAAGAACAAGTCATCATAAATAGGTGACACTCTAAGAAGGATAATGTGGCAACTAGGTCATAGGATAGCACTAATTGCCTATGGTGTCTCATTCTTATTGGAACATTTGTCGAGAATCCTTTACTTAATCCTTAAGGTGAATCTTTGGTAATCATTACCAAATCTAGAGATATCCATATAATGTGATGAGTCATCCTTCTTTGTGAAGAACCTAGGGTATTCTAGAAGATTCTCTTTTGTCCATTTCCATGGAATATTGCAACCATGGGAAATAAACCATTGGAAGTGCGATCGGGACCTGGCAAGGGCTTTTTGTGTATATCCCTTAACGATCATCCCGACTCTCGGTGTGGTTGTAGTAGGCAAAAGTTGCCTTTTTGGCTAGGTCAAAGGCCCATGGCATGGGCTTAATGACCGGCCATTGGATTGCCTTTTGCCTAGCCGATCAGCTCCTAGACTAGCCCTAGGCTTGGTCCATGTCGACTCCCAATTGTCATGTGGCCATTCGAGATTGGTCAATCTGTAATCGACACACGGTCTTATTGAGTTGAATCATGATCGTCTAGGTTGGTACATGGCCAAGCGGAATTACTCGCCATCAGGATACGACCGTTTGGGATCGATCCATGATCATCTATCGATCCATGGTGGAACATGACCATTCTTTGATCAACCTTTATGGTTGGGCGGTCGTCCATCGATCGAACGACTCGGGTCCACTTGCATGGTCATTAGATTAGTTCATGGTCGATCTCACAACCATCTCTCATAAGTCAAAAGTCAGGATGTTACAACTCTCTCCCCTTAATAAAAATTTTGTCCTCGAAATTTCAATACGTGATAGATTCTCGAAATAGGTTTGGGTACTTGCACTTCATGGTCTCCTCACTTTCCCATGTTGCTTCGTTCATTTCATGATGTCGTCATAGGACCTTTACTAAGGGAATGCCCTTACTTCTTATCAGTTGCTCTCTTCAATCCATGATTCGCACTGACTTCTGAACATATGACCCTCTGTCATCTACTTCGATCTCATTGAAGTTTAGCATGTGTACCAGATTGGGCTCGTACTTTCTCATCATAGATACATGAAACACGTCATGTATTTGAGCAAGTTTCGGTGGCAACGCCAATCGATTGGCCGAATACCCAATCCTTTCTAGGATTTCCAATGGTCCTATGTACCTGGGGCTTAGCTTTCCTTTTTTCCCTAAAGTGGGACACACCTTTTAGGGCAATTTCTTAAGGAAAACATGATCACCTACCTGAAGTTCTAGTGGTTTATGTTGCCTTCCATATAACTTTTCTATTTTCCCTGGGTAGTTCTAAGCCTATGTTTACTTACCTGCACGGTGTCTACTATAGGTTGGATTAACTTTGTACCAGTGACTTTCCTTTTCCCCGACTTTGTTCCAATGAACTAGAGTTTTGTAAGCTTGATCGTATAATGCCTCAAATGGAGACATGCTAATACTCTACTAGAAACTTCAGCTCCGCCCTTCTGCTGCACCACTATGATTTCAACTTCTTTAAGATCTCTTGTCTCAAAAAACTTGGTGGTTGTAGCTTTAAGAGCTATTCAACCAGTCCTTTCATAAGGCGTTTGCCATTTCCGTTTCTGTTTCCACTTGTAGAGGCATTAACAGAAGTAGAGGCTACTTGTTGTTGAGCCTACTGATCCATCAAGCTTTCAATGGTCATAATAGGTTGTAAAATTCCATCCAGTTGGGGGCCGTCTTTTGACTTTCCTTTTGAAGTCACCTGATCCTGGGCACTCATGTTATCTACTAATAGGACAACTATACGAACTTCAGGAAAGCCTTTCCATATCATAATCAAAGGTTAGTAGTCATGAGCTACTACCACATGAGAAATCAATCAAGCAAACAATCACATGCACAAGATGTTTTCCTAACTAGCTATCCCATGACTTCTAACGCACCTTATGACTTCTGATAATAACTTGGCTCTAATACCAAAAACTATCATGACCCCAACTCCATCTCTAGGGTCTTTAACGGTAGGGGTTATTTTCACAATGTCCTAGATTCGTCACCGTGAGGAAACTCACAAGAGGTTCGTCCTGAAAAGCGAGGTGATGACGTCTTTGTGGATGCGAATCGTGAGGAAACTCCCATGGCCAAGTACCCCTAAAGCCAACCTCTTTTCCTGAGGTCGGGTTGTCACGACTCGAACTCCACTCTTGGGTCTTGAGAGGTAGGGGTTATTTTCGCGATGTCCTAGGCTTGTTGCCATCCCAATTCTTTTTATCTTATCATTATGAACATGTGGAAACGTAAACAAGCAACTCCCCAGACAAACATTAGTTGTAAGATTAGCACATACATCACATAGAACACATTAGTTTATATTATAACAGTACATTTATAAGCCTTTTCTCTACGAGCCCTCTTTTCATTTTACATCACACTACAAGTTTCCACATAAGCCAGGGGAATTCCTATCTCCTCTAGCGTGACTACAACTCCCAAAAATGACTTAAGACTTTAATGCCTACAAGACTTAAAGATGAGGGAGAGAGTCTTGGGAACTTAATAGGTACAATTCATAGTTTTCTATTAGGAAAGCATCTCATCATCAAAGCCTAGCGAGTACAACACTCGTAAGCAGTGTTGATGACAGATCAATAGCATATTACTTACCATGCCTTAACTAAATACATGATGTCGATGTAAAGTACCTCAGCTTAACAATGAACACATCAACATATCATACTTATGCATAATCAACACTCATGCAAATTCATTTACCATTGTCCTGGCTCAACTAGGCCCTCTCGGCTTGACCAGTACTTCCAACTTCTTGCTGAGCTTCCTGGCTCAACTAGGGCCCAAGGCATCTCGACTCGACTGAGGCTTCTCGAGGCTAGCTTATTGAGACTTTTAGGTTCAAGACCCAGGCATCCTGGCTCAACTAGGGCAACTCATTCAATGAACGAGGCATCACTACCACGCTATGTAATGACGGGTGCTTTTTCCCCTTTAATTGCACACACACATAAGTGCATCATAAAAGTCGGTTCTTATTTTCTTCTGAGTCGACACTTGCATGACCCGAAAGCGTGCTCATATATATGTGTGTGCCATAAGTTCTTGTACTACACTAACAAACATGTTAGGAACAACTCTTGGTTCGTGACTTGAACCGATCACTTAGCGACAATCCCCGCACTATACAAGTGTCAGAAATGGCACGCCTCAATGTCGATCCAAGACCTTGAGGCTTGGGTACACCTCGCTTTCGTGAAGATCCTAAGCTCAATGAACCTTGACGTCAACCTGGCATGAACATACTTCATGTTGTGAATGACCCTTCATTCATGGCTTGATTCAATCGCCAAGTACAAAGTCCCCGTACTGATTGAGACTTAGAATCGGCACGTTTTGATGCCTTATCAATACCTCATGGGCATGGGCGATTCTCGTACCAATCAAGACTTGGAACCGGCATGTCTCAATATTATTCCAAGACCTCGTGGCTTTGGGCGATCCTCGCATCGAACGAGACTTGGAATCAACATGTTTTGATGCCGATCCAAGGCCTCGTGGCCTTAGGTGACCTTTCACGATGAACTCAACCCAAGTGAACCTCGGATTCATCTTGGACGTGAATGACTCAAGCACAAATTCAAACACAAACACAAGCAAATGCGTACATAAGATCCTATATCTTATGCATGGCTTGACGAGTGAGCACCTAACTAGACTTGACAATGGAGTCTACCGCCCTTGAGAAGAAATAAGGATCGTACTTACCTAGATAAACCTAGAGAACTAGCGTGAGCGTTTTGATGATGGGTGATGGTGCAAGACCAAGAGAACAGAAAGAACAAAGAGAATGGCGCATGAATGGCAAGAAGGCTCAAATGGTGGAAATTAATGAGAGGCTCATCCTATTTATAGGCACCAACCTCATCATTACTTATCCAATGGCCCAATCACATTTCTTGAAGTGGCATAGCTATAACATTGGGGGTGGCAAGCCTAATTTGCAAGGTGGCACACTCATTTGGAAAGGTGGCATGTCTAATAAGAGTGTGGCACATCTAAATCTTAGGGAAATGATGAGAGTTCTTGGTCTCGCTCTCTAATTAGCGTACTTAAGCTAGAGTCCTTTGCTTCCTCCCCAAGGAAAATCTTAAGCCATCATTACCAAATCTTCAAGTGGACACCTAAGCTTATGAGTCACCATTGTCATCATTGCTTGGCCAACTTGTTCTACATGCGAGACATTAGATATAATGATGACCAAATCTTTAGAGGCCACCTATGCCTAATGGCCTATATTTGGGCAATCTTGAAATTTGGATATTTACCACATGCCTATATTCAAGAACTTTCTCCCCAAGCATTCTAGAATCTTCTACTATGACTTCTCTTGATTGGTCCACATAAGTTCTTGATTCATTATTGAAGAACAAGTCATCCTAAATAGGTGACACTCTAAGAAGAATAAGATGGCACTTAGGCCATAGGATAGCATTAATTACCATGGTGTCTCATTCTTATTGGAACATTTGTCGAGAATCCTTTTCTTAAACCCAAGGTGAACCTTTGGTCATCATTACCAAATCAAAGAATATCCACATAATGTGATGAGTCATCCTTCTTCATGAAGAATCTAAGGTATTCTAGAAGATTCTCTTTTATCCATTTCCAAGGAATATAGCAACCATGGGAAATAGGCCATTGGAAGTGTGATCGGGACTGGGCAAGGGCTTTTTGTGTACATCCCTTAACGACCATTTTGACACACCTAAGGTTTGTGGCAAAGCCACTCTCGGTGTGGTTGTAGTAGGCAAAAGTTGCATTCTTGGCTAGGTTAGTAGCCCAGTGCATGGGCTTAATGGCTAGCCATTGGATCGGCTCTAGCTGAGTGGACTGGCTCTTGGACTGGCCCCAGGCTTTGTCTAGGTTGACTCCCAATTGTCACGTGGCCATTCGAGATCGGTCAATTTGTAGCCGACACATGGTCATATTGAATCAAATCATGGTCGTCCTCGGTTGGTACATGACCAAGCGGAATCACCTACGATCAAAACACTATCGATAGAAGTTGATCCATGATCGTCCATCAATCCATGGTGGAACGTGACAATTCTTCAATCAACCCTTATGGTCAAGCAGTTGTCCATCAACCGAACGACTTGGGTCCACTTGCATGATCATTAGATTGGTTCATGATTGATCTCATGATCAATCCATACCATTAGCA
>NC_052614.1:36293899-36384207 GCF_016545825.1 Eucalyptus grandis | reverse complement strand
GCGGCTTAAAGAGGCAGTGAGTGTCGATGTCACGACGGGGCTTGGCATCGGCTCAGCATGTCAAGGGGCAACAGGTTTGCAAAGGGGCTCCATGTCTTGACGGGCGGCGAACCGCAGTGGCAAGGGCGATGTGACGACAGGCCGAGATCCTCTCTATCCCTCTTTTCTCTCTATTCCTCACGTGTATCAATCTATTGTGGTCGTCTTTTCAATTGTCTGGCCTCTTCTTTATATAGGCCATGATATCAAACTTTGGACAAGGAAAATAAATATATTCTTTCATTCCCTCCCAATCTAGTGAGATTCACTTTTGCTTCTTTCCATTCTTTACTACGTTATCAATATTGCGTGAATATGACCAGAGAATAGTGCACGAATTCTTTCCCTATTAAAATAGCGTTGGTCAATTTCCTTGCCCCCCATTTTGGCCGAATTTTGCTCAATTCTATGGCCAAGTGCATGATTTTCCTTCCCGTGGATGGGCTTCTCCACGTGCAAATCGGTGGCCACTTACCTGGTGTCCTTTCTTTGCATTTGTTCCCTCAAATAGGTGAGCATGCACGAATATATTGGGGATAAATGCCAATTGCTTCTTTACCATGTGCTCAAAATTTCCTCATCTACTTTTAACAATTTAGGACACCTATGTAAATGTAATATCAATTACCATGGAGGAATTATTGACTTATCCAAAGTTTAATGCTCTTGCGGGCTCAATATTCAAAGCCATTCACCTAAATCCATTCACTGCCGGTCCAATAAGTATGCAAATATATGGGCCTATTAACTATTAATGTAAATGCTCATAATAATTATATGCAATTTTAAAAATAATATTTTTTTGTTTAGGGGCTCAAATTTAGTCCCTAATTTTCTATGCAATTTACAACTAAATGGATGCCAAAATCTATGTGTCAACAACGTGGCTCGGAATAATATTAATTGATGGATTAAATATTATCTTTGACTTTCTCACGTGTGTAGATCTCCTCAAGACAAGTATTTTAGGATCGTTAGTCTACTTTGAATCACTGCATTCCTCTTGAACTGCCTTCTCACTGATAATAGGCTCATCTTGAATCTCTACTTCAAGTGCACTTTGATCTATTGGAACCATCTTCATATGCATTGTGTCCAGCTCAACATATCTAGTTCTACTAACTTCTCATTCTCATGCTTTGTCTGATGACCTTCGTATATATTTTCTTTATGGAATACCACATTCCGACTACAGATGACTTTATTATTCTCATAATCCCAAAACCTATAGCTATACTTATCGCTAGGGGTGTCAGGACCCGAACCAAAAACCAAACTGGACCGAAAATTGAACCAAACCGAACATCGAACCGAACCGAACAAAACCTAAAAATTCAATTTTTTCAATTATGTTTTCATTTGGTTCGGTTTTCATCAAAAACCATTTTTTTTTTATCAATTTGGGTTTTTTTCGGTTAATCGAACTGAACCGAACAAAAAATAAAACCATCAACCAAACTGGCGAACCCTATTTCTAATTCTCTTTAAATGGGCCGTCTCCTTTCCTCTCGTCTCAGCTTGAAGGTGCGACGGTGACGACAACGGCGACTGTGACTGTGACGGTGACGGATGGCGACGACTGCAAGGATGGCAACAGTGACGACAACAATGACCGATTGAGGGACAACGACAAGGATGGCGACAAGGATGGCGATGGTGCCAGATCGTTCAGCAGAAGTTGAAGGTCTAATGCGAGCTCGAAGGCGGGGTGAACGGCTCTGCCTTCCCTTCAACCCTGACTCCCGCTTCCCCACGGTAGGTCTCGGCTTTATTTTCTTTTATTTCTTTAGGGCCATGTTGATTTCCTGAGGATCCCGGCTTAGAGGTGTGTGAGGCAACTAGACATAGTCCATTCTATCAAGCTTGCCCTCATTTGCCAACCCAAGCCGGGTAGGGAGCACATCGACCCCTTTTTCTCTGCCTTGTTTTGGCCCGTTTCGGACTCACAAGACTAGGATTCATCGTGGTTCGGCTCACGTGAGTTCTGGTCCTACCGGATTGTGCCCGATCCTTTTTAGTCTTGGCTTGATGATTGTTGTGAACCTGAATGCAAATCCGAGTCCCGAATTTGTTGGCGTTCACACTTTAGTCGATGCACCCCACTTGTTTGATGAAATGCCTGAACTAGATTCACATTGTACTCTTTGATTCTCGTTCTGTCCTTAACGTATTTTTGTCATTAGACATGGCTTTATGAATTTTCACGCTGTTTTGTGAGTTTCTTTTTGTGGCCCTTGCGTTGTGGGTGTTCGTTTTTAGTACAGGGATGATAAATCGGTCCCCTTACTCTTTGAGGTTTAGAGCTCCGCAGGGAAATCGTGGAGACTCGCCCCTAATCCACGCCTTGGTTTTTATGGCTAAAAGAGAGGGTGAGTGGTGAGGGTTTACTGGCCGAGGAGGGGGGCGTAGCGATTGGTTTTTGGTGCGGGTCTTGCGCTGAACATGGGCACTTCAGTGAGTAGAGACGTTCGAGGCTTCTATGTGGAAAACCGAACCACCAAAAGCTAAAAACCAAAAACCTGAACCGAACCGAAATTTCGGTTAGGTTCGTATTTGATTCGGGTCTCATTTAGTTTGGTTCGGAAGTTTTTTCTAACGGTTCAGTTCGGTTCTGTTTTTCAAAAAAACCGAACCAAACCGAACCATTGACACCTCAGCTCATCGCCACCGTATTCAATAAAGGCACACTTCTGGGACTTAGCATCAAGCTTCTTTCAATCCTCCCTATCAATCAAAGCATATGTAATACAACAAAAAACTTTTAAATATGAATAATTAACATTTTTATCTAACCACCGCTCTTGTGGTATTTCTCCATCCAACATACTAGATGGATTCCTGTTGATAAAATAAACAGCTGCAACAACTATGGCAACCCTAAGTGTAGCGAGAGACCCGCCAATAGCCTCATGCATCCCGCAAGTTCTAGAATAATCATATTCATCCTCTTAGATACACAATTTTTTTAAGGAGTTCTAGGAACAATCTTCAACCCATGCATGGCTTTCCGACTCAAATATTCTGTTAATTTTTTGCTTATATATTCACCACCATTATCAAACTTTAGAGCTTTAATGCAATAACCTGTTTTATTTTCTATCATAATTTTGCTTATTTTGAACATCCTAAGTAATTTTGCTTTTTCTCTGAGAGCATAGACCCAATTTTTCCTTATCATATCATCAATGAAAGTGAAAAATATCTCTTAGCACCATAAGAGAGTTCTTGAGCTGGTCCCCACACATCAATGTGAACTAACTCAGCTTTTGACCTTTAATTGAAAAGTAACCACTTTTTGCTTTTCATAAATGCAACTCTCATAGAAATCTAGCTCAACTTTTTGCAAACTTGGAAGTAATTTCCTCGAATGTAACTACTTCGTACCTTTTTCACCAAGATGTCCCAAGCGATAATGCCAAAAAATAGATAAATTACTTGTAGCCATTGTAGTTATGATCATATCATTGATATTGTTTCATTGGAGAAGGTAAATTGTACCTGTATGTTTTGCCTTTACTACTATTCTTGCCCCTAAGATTATCTTCCAATATCCGCATCTAAAGGTTGTTGCCAAACCTTCTTGGTCAAATTTGCTAGTTGAGATCAGATTTTTCTTTGACTTTGGAATATGCCTAGTTTCATGCAAAACTAAACGTCCTCCACCTGAGATGTTCACAATCATAGTTCATTTTCCAACAATCAAACACATGTGGTCGTGTCCCACCACTGCTTGCGTGAGATAATCAAATATGTCTCTTTGCGAGGTGCAATGGAAAAAAGCACCGGAATCAATGAAGTACTTATTTGTTGTCAAGTCAAACCTTATAGACAAACACAAGTTTTCTAGTAAAGGCTCATCCCTAACAATTAACTCCTTGATTCTCCTCTTATTGTTCTTTTTGTAGGCTTCACATTGAAATCTCCAGTGTCTGGTTTAATCACAAAGCCAACACTCATCTTTTGCAACCTATTTCTTGTCTTTTGATTGTGACCGGCCATGCCTGCTAAATTTTCCTCTACTTTTACTTCTTCCATGGTTCTCCATTGCTAACGCCATTAAAGATGTAGATGCCGAAAAATTATCTCCACTTAAGACTTTCCTTTGCATCTCTTCATCCATGATGCCGTTCACAGCATCATCTAGAATCAAATCATCCTTCATGGTGCTCAAAATTCCTTACACTACGGTGTTGTAACTTTTCAGAAGAGAACATAAAAATAATAAAACTTAAAGCTTCATATCCAGATTTATGCCCACAAGTTCCAACTAACATATGACTGTATGAAATTGTTAATATGCTTTGCCACAAAATCTCTATCAAATAACTTCATATTAACCAATTTCTTCAACAAAAATACTTGATTTAATGTGAACGACTTCTCATAAATATTCGTTAAAATATCCATGGCTTCTTTTGCAACTTTTTGCTTTTGAGATGTGGTACCTTGTCTTTTGGCAGCCCTAGACGAATCGCATAAATGCCTTTCAATTAAGAATTTTCCATCTGGCTTTTGCTATCGAATCCACTTTCGCCATCTCAGATTTCCAACCTTCAAGTGGTGCATAGAGATCTTTTTTATAAAGATAGTCGTTAATTTGGAGTTTCCACCATCTGAAATCATGCCCATCAAACTTATTGATTTTGATTTTATCTTCTGCTATTATGTTTACATTCAATCGAACATCACCAGAAAACCCTCAATGTTCTCAATTAACTAATTGAGGCTGTGATACCAGATGTCACGGAATTGCATGCCGATTCCAGAAAAATAATGCAAGCAAACAATCTGCTAGACAAAATATAGTTATAAAGAACATAATTAAAAGAATGCGCCAGAAAAATTATTATCAAAGTTCACCCAAACCAAGGTTACGTTTTTCGCACAAAGGCATTCTATGAATCCACTAGATTTTGAAAAAAAGTTGGAATACAGCAACAATCTTCTCTCAAGATTATGACACAAAGAGATTTAGAATACTCACAAAGAAAAAACTAAATTTGTTTCTTTTCTCTTTTTCTTTTCTTTCTATTTTCTTTTTCAATGTCTTGACAGATAGTGTCTAATTATGGCTAATATAGATGTGTGACTTTAACTTAAAAGCAAAATTAATTAAAAAGACAAAAAAATAGCCGTTAAAAGTAATTTGGCTTCATCCGCCCACGAATAGGACACTTTACCTAGTAGCAATTCGTTTCCATGTTCCTGGCAATGGAAGGTGGCAGGCATGTGAAGCCAAAGCGAAGGAGCACTTCCCCAGTTAATTATTGCAACTTAAACGAAACGACGTGGCGTAGAATTGACATCACTTTTTTTTTCCTTATTTGTTTTCTGGGTTTGTGAGAACACCAGGGGGAGAATTAGAAGGTGGGTTGCAGGATCAAGAAAGATATGAAAGGGGCCGGTAACATCGGACCCCACAGCCACCTAACAAAATAATTACATCCGACGATCTCGTCCGTTGAATTTGGTGCAGCAAGGATCCAAATTTCAATGGCCTGATTTAGTGCATTTGGTGAAGGCGCTGATGAATACCGGCAACAATGTCTTGACAGTCATCAAACACAACGCGAATTTCCCCGCGAACTGACACGTGCTGTCCTCCCATTCGAAGCTGCCTGGAGGCTTACATATTCACATGATGCAAGAACTTAGTTGTCCTCGTTTTTTTTTTTTTTTTTTTTTTTTTTGGGTCGGTTAGTTGTCCTCGTTTATATAAGAGAAATGTGACCCTCTTGGATCTTGCCCGTTCACTTCACTATCATCTCCCTGTCCATCTCCCTTGAGCTTTCATTCCTCAAGAGAGAGACAGTGAGAGAGAGAGAGAGAGAGGGAATCAATCCTAAAGCTTGAGAGATCAGATCTCGCAAAACCCACCGGAGACGAGAGCAATGGCTGAAAAGGTGCACTTTACGTGCCTCATCCTTTCAATTTATGAAGACTCTTTCTTTCTAACTGATAGAAAGATTATTGTAACCCATATATGATCAGCTCTTTTACATTCTTGCACCAAAAGAAGGATTTTTCTCATTTTTCTGATGGAAGAAAGAGCCATGCTTCTCTCTCCTTTTAGCTTCGTTTTGTTTGCAGAGTACAAAAGATCTTTGCTTGTGTTGTTCACTTACTTTCTCTGTGTTTGTGCGTATGTGTGTGCGACTCTGGACTGTGGAAGGTAACAATGGTCATCAGGGTTGACCTGCAGTGCTATCGATGCTACAAGAAGATCAAGAAAGTGATGTGCAAATTCCCAGGTGAGTCTCCCTTTGCCTGTGTTAACGGTTGTCCTCTTTTTCCTTTGTTTATTACCACCGTAGACTTCATATGACTTCAGTGAGGCAATCACAATAGGCAATAAATAGAGCTTTCATGCTAAATGTTTTGTAAAGTCATAATGAACTAATGACCGTATGTCCGGATTTCTAATCTCGGGGTGTCGTATTTCTTCATAGTTCTATTTCTTCCGAAATTGAAAGTCTTCTACACATCGTTCCTATTCTAATCATGAATTTAGGATGAGGATCTTGGAGAATTAGGCCCTATTTGTTTTGTGCTCTTTTTCTAATCATAAATACAATTTCTGTTTTTGTTCGGGGAATAAAAAAGAACAGAAACGTGTTTGTTTGTATTTTTGTTCCAAATCTATTTTTTTATTCCGGGAACAAATTTGGAACAGAAACAAGAAACAAGAAAAACTTGTTTCTTGTTCGAAACACTTCCAGAAACAATTTTCTCTCTCCTATGGCTGGCGGCGGCCTTCAAGGGCCGGCAATGCCCTCAAGGGCCGGTGACCTCGCCGGAGCATCGCGGCCCCTAGCGAGGCTCGGCCTCACCTTGGTTGGGTGAGCTCGGCCTCACCGGATTTGAGCGAGCTCGAGCTGGCCCAGCCAAGGCGAGGCCGAGCCTCGTTGGGGGCCGGCGAGCCTTGTGTGGTGGGCTAGGTCGCCGGCCATGGCCGAGGCCGACAACCAGCCAAAAGGAAGAAAAAAATAAAAAATAAAAAATAAAAAATAAAAAATAAAATTAAAATATTAAAATATTAAAAGAAACAAAAAAATTATACAAGTTTACCAAACGTGTTTTTGTTCTTTTTCAATTCTAGGAACAAATTTACCAAACGCGTTCTTCATTTCAAAACTCATTCCCGGAACAGAAATAATTTTTTCTATTTACGTTCCTGGAACAATTTTTTAATAGAAATATTACCAAACGCACCATTAGATTCTGTAAGTAATATTATGTGATGTGAGTTTTAGTAGCAAAATTTAGCTGTAAAAAGAAAACTAAGTTAATTTTTTGTGTTATCGTTTTGGGAACAAAAGAAATCGAGATCAGATGTACGATGAGAAGCAGAACACAGCGACAATCAAAGTGGTGAGCTGTTGTCCCGAGAGAATCCTTAAGAAAATAGCCAGCAAAGGCGGAAAAACAGTGGAGAGCATTGAGATAGTCCCCGAGAAGAAGCCCGAGAAGCCCCGGGAGCCCCTGATGCCCAAGATGGGGCCGCCCATGGAGGTCCCGCCGCCGTACAAGGAGGGGGACAATGGAGGAAACGATTCTGATGTCGAACCTACAACTCTTACTCCCAAGCAAACCAATCAGTTTGTTTCAGGATATCCCACGATTTATCCAAGTGGAATATACTACCAGCCGCCTCAGCCGTATTACCAAGGATATGGCACTGTGCCATACTATCACGGGGTGCCGGCTTATTACGGTTAGAGCAGTTATGGTGTGAATAGGGGCTATAACACGAACCACGCCGACTAAACGGAACCCTGAGTCGTGCACAGTCATGTGATTGGATCATGAATGGGTTAAAGGTGCATGTACGTGTTAACTTGCTAAAGGTTTTATATTTTATCAGTTGTGCTTAGCCGGAGGATCTGTCAAATTTCGTGGATACTTGTATTTGATCATATGAGACAGTAAAGGAACAATAAGGTTTGGTGGGAACGTCGATGATTTTATGATTCTGCTTGCTGAAATAGGATGAGTAGGTGGTTTGGTATTTTAAACAGATCAAATTACCAGTTACCAGTTGTTGAAATTCTAATCAATCAGGACAGCCGATTCAAATCAAGTCCATTTACATGATGGCTATGATCGTGCTGTTCAGATAGATTTAGGAACTTAAAATCATCAATGGACAAAACATTCAGTTGGCAAACCGCAGAATTTGTTGCACACCCCGTGGTGGCAACTTCCGTCATGTTAAAAGTAAGACTACAACAGATCGATGATGAAATTCAACAATTTTGTGAAGCTGATGTCGCAGACCATCCGACTCATAGTATCTAGCATCTTCTGCTAGATGCAGAGATTCAGGCAGGGATACATGAGTTCCACATTTCGGATTTACTTTTTGCCAGTGATTTTATAGATAGGGGAGAAATTCACTTATGTTGAAGCTAATAGAAAAAACTTCAGCATTATCAGCGAGTAGTGGAAGGGTGAATTAGAGATACAAGACAAAGTATGTAAGCATAATCCTCCGAGCCGCCAAACCCCCTAATTTCGGAAGTGAATTAAATCAGATGTTGTCAAAGTTCCAGAGCAATCGACGTCAAGATTCTGGAGCCTTTCTAAAATTGCAGTAACATCTTCCTGGTTGATCTTTCCCATTTCCTGTAGCTTGTATACAACAAACTCCGCAGGCGCTGCAAAAAGAAAGCGCCTACAAGAAACTCAGACACTCGGTCAAATTAGTTTATTTGCATAATTGAATTTGTAGTGGATGATTAAAATTAGCTTGACAACTTTGTCATCATCAAGATCAGCTGCCTCTAAACCGGAGAACGTAAGATTTCGTGTGAGAACCCACTTTGTGAACGATCTTTGCCTGATTCCTGTGTACAGCACAGCGAGGTAGAAGAAAAACCGACCCACACATATGGTACTAGCCAGTAGCCAGTATCCAAAACACGGAAAAGATTCTGCCACCGGTGGTCGAGAAACTTTGATCTCCATAGCCCAGAGTAGTGATAGTAGCACAAACACAATAGAAAGCATGGACGAAGAATTCCTTGATGTGGAGTTGAAAAATTCAACTACAAAATGATGAAAGGAGCTGCCTTTTTGACCTTTGAATCTGAAAAATGTCAATTTGGGCCCGAGGGCAAGTCCCAAGCATTGTCTCATTCTACCTTTCTCGGCTGAAAAGTGAAAGTGCTAGTATGAACACCTAAAGGGGTGGTGAATAGGTGTAAAAAATAGATTCTGCAAAATGCAATGAAAACCTTTACTTTTAACATGAGTCTGAATAATAACAGACTTTTGAAACTGAGTCTAAAGAACAACAGACTTTGAGCGAGTTTAGACTTTAGCAATTAAATAGAACTAGGAGCAAAATAAGGAGATTCAGGGAAGAGAATAAGAACACGGATTTTATGGTGATTCGGCTTAGATCAAGCATACGTCCACTCTCCCATGCTAACAACCTTCTAGTTGGATTCCATTATGCAATCAACAAGAGATTAGAACTTTGAGTGCAAAATACTTAGTAATAAATCACACTATTTCACTAAGTCACTCTTTTGATATTTCTTTCGCAATCACAAAAGTTTAAGCTCACAAGAGACAAGTCTATGATCGAAGGTCGCTCAGACTTTGGAATTATAAATTTTACGCTCCGTCTCTTACTTGCTCATTGGTCCTTGATCTCCTTAAATACTCCTCCACTTCCAAACTAGCTGTTGGACAATATCTTGAGGATCATATTCTAATCTACCTATTGGACAAATCTGTATCTAGAAGATTTGGTAACCGTTGAGTAATAGAAGTAGAATCCCAAATTGATTCTAATCGCCCATACAAACAGAATCTTAGTTTGCATAAGTAGAGCTTCTTCATATAGAAAGTTATTGTCTTCAAGATCCAATCGTTAATCAATTAGATTGAATAAATCAAATCAATCTTGATGTAGAATTCAAACCAGATCACTAGCCGTTATTTGTTTGGGGCTTGTGTTACGTTATGTCAAGTTGTTTCTTTTTGAATCTATTTCGTTTTAAATCTATTACGTTCTGGATGTAAAGTCTGAAAGACTTCAAACTGAAGTAGAGTTTGAGTGTCTTCCGTTTAAAATAGACTTTACAATGTGGACGTCAATCTGAACACATTATGCTTTTAAATATATTTAGCCTTAAAGTCTGGACACAATCTGAATAAGTTCAGCTTCAGTATAGAATTTGTCTTCTAGTTCTTCATTCACGTTCAATCTGGAATTTATCAGAGTTGACAAACTTCTGATGTAGAACAGACTTTGACACTAAAGTTTGGCAATATTCAAACTTTAACACAGAAGTCTGAAAATCTTCAGAATAAAATTTGAATAATATCCTTTACATATTCTATCATCTGTATAGTCTGTTATTCAACAATTAAACACGTTAATAGCCTTTGATTTATTTTGCCATCTTAAAAACATCATAAGGGATTTCCCTAACAATCTCCCATTTTTGATGATGACAAAACAATTTCTAAATATTCAGATGTGTAATCACACTTTCTAAATTATTGATAAATACTGTTCAAAAAAAAATTATTGATAAATCAATCATCAAATTTTAGATTTTCAAAAAATGTGATTTGAATCAAAAGACAGCGAATAGATTGAGCATAATAATATATAGAAAAATAATCACAGCTCAATATTATTCAATAAATAATATCAACCAATTAACACATATGCATATTTATATTATCTCCCCCTTTTTGTCATAATCAAAAGCAATAATAATAGAAATAGTATAATGTAGAGAATATAAAATGATAACAAATATATCTTGCACAATTTAAAAAAAAAAAATCAGCACTTACAAAGTAAGTCGAATATTAAAGATATGCAATATGGCTCACTTCGATCATATATATAAGCAAATATAAAAATCACGGATGCATTGTAAAATTCACTTGACCCATTTTATCATAATAAAATGATAATATCAAAAGGAGATTTGTTGATGACAAAAGGTAATAAAAGATGCACTAACCGGATTTTGTAGAACTTGGTAAGTTCTAACACATTTACCTTTTCATTCAATATCACGATCAATTCAAAAAGATTTTTCCATAATTGATCAATGCTCCCCCTCAATTTGTTGCCTTTTTGAGATGATCATGATACTTTCCTTTCTCTTGGATTCGCTTTTGCCCCTTGTCATCATGACAATATTTGCGAATAACACTAATTGTGGCTTGTGCATGTTGAGCGGAATATTTTTCCATTATTTCCTTCGTGGCAACAATATCCACAATGATCATTTGCATTTTGAAATTCGAGGCAAAAATTTATTTTCTTCAATCAAGCTATTCTCGAATTCAACTTGCATAAACTTGACAAACTTTTTGCAGAAATAAGCTGTAATAATATCCACATAATATATAATGGCCTTTCTTCAAATAAATAAATTGAATAGCATATATAAAATTATCAATTATTAAAATTCAGAACTACTCAACTTTTCATACGACACATTAGGGATTTCCTTAACAATTTGCAAGAACTTTGCACAGGGAATGGAATTTTTGAATCTCCAAAAGATAGTATAGAATCTTCATAACTTTCTGATCGAGCTTTCCAAAATACATATGAAAGATTCTATTGCTACCTGCAAAATCTTGTATAATAGATATAATATGAAAGATTCTATTGCCACTTGCAAAATCTTTGCAAAAATGTCACGTAATATCTTCCTTTGATTTGTGGATCAAACTTGCTAGATATAATATATCTTCTAAGAATATAGCAAGAATATCCATAAATATGCAATAATATCTTCAAGATCAAAGAGATTTCCTTAAGCATAAATCTCAGATATATATATATATATATATATATATATATATTATTGATGCATTTCGCAAAAAGAAAGATGATATTTTTATCACGTACCAAATCAAGTAAAAACTTGCAATGCTTTATATTTATGAGAAAAGATATTTGCAATATAATAAACAATCATCCAAAATTACGATAAATGCATGTAGAAATTTGTAAGGTGGAATGATAGAAAATATTCCTTTACTCATGGTATATGTTTGAAATATAGCATTGATAAAAAAAAAAAATCATTACCAATCTTTGTAGGAGATATTTTTTTGATTGCACCAAAATTTGCGTAGATTCGCAATCATTCTTGCCTTATTGAATTTCCTGCAATGCACTCATTTCCTTTTTGGTATCCATCAATTTGGATCCTTCCATTTCATTAGAGTAAAATAAAAAATCTCCATAGATAAACAAATATTTTTTCTAAACTCATCATAATAAAGTATTTAAGGAAAGAATATTATGCACAATAATATCTAGAAAAAGAAATTCTCACTTGGTCATAGCACGATAAAATCAGAGGGGATAAAATCCTTGAGTATCTAATAATATCTTGCATGATAAATTAATATCTCGTAAAATGGATTTTCACTTTGCAAAATATAACAAAATTAGAGAGTATAAAATTAGGCAAAATAAACTGAATTATCTCAAATAATCACACGTATTAAATCAAATCTCAACTCACGAATCACAAAAATGATCACACGTTTCTTCTTTCAATAAAACAAATCAAGGAATATGAACATTATAAAATCTGAATCAACCAAGGATATATCAAATATCAAGCATTATGTGCCCAAATAAAATAAAAAATACATTTCTTACCAAATTCTCTTTCTTCTTTTCCTTTATTTCCTGCAAAAACAGCTCATCATTTCTTTGGTACCCATATTTTCTTGGGTCCATGAGAGTTAGTAGCGTATGCTGTTTTTACCCAATTTTTCTTAATAGATCTCTAGACTTTAGGACATTCTTTCTCAAAGTGTTCTGAATCTCCACATTTGAACACTTTAGGGCATTTCGACCAACAGGTTTTACAAACACTTTTTGAAAATGATTTTTGTAAAATGCCTTTGGAGGTCTTAGTCTAAGTCTCTCATTGACTTTAGGAAAATCTATTAGATAATCACTTTCCTTATTAAAACCAAGTCCTGACTTATTATAGTAAGAAACTTGTATGTAAAATATATGCTCTAATGTTTTTGATCAATTTGAAAATCTTGTCGAAATATTTGAAAATTCTTTCTTCAAAGAATCATTTTCTTTGACAAGTAAATCTCGACTTTCTTTTGTTTGTATAAAATCTTTTTGCAAAATTTCAATTTTTTCATTTCAAGAAAGATCATGTTGCCTAAGCCAAGAATTCTCCTTTTTAACTTCAAAGATCCTTTTAAGAGAAGATTTGAGATTTAAGCAGAGCTCATTTATATACTTTGAAACTTTTATAGGAATTTTGAATTGCTTACCTCGATTTCCTCATCGGATTCAGAGTTTGTGTCTGAGTTAGACTTTAATTCTAAGTCTACGTGTCTCGAGTCGAGACTCAAATTCGAATGTGCCATCAAGTATATATTTCCTTGCTCATCATGTTCTTTTATTGTTCTTTTCTGGCCATTCTGCTTGTATTGTCTTCTTTCACTGAATTTCCTCCATTTTCTACTTAGCTTTTTCAATTTCTTAATCATAAAAGCAAGTTCTTTGTCGTCCATGCCATTTTCTGAGTCCGTATTGTCGCGACCTAAATTTTGGATGCATCACTTAAAACTAGGTTAATGGACTACTGAGTTTTTAAACTTAGCTCGGGCTCTCCCCAAGCCCATACCTGTCACGACCTCTTTTTTTCCGTCCGGGGAAAAAGAAGAAGGTTTAGGGGTATTTGCCTAAAGAGGCGGACCAATGGCCCTAAATTAGGCGCGAACTCTCCCAAGCCCATACCTCGCGCAACATTGGATTTTGAATTTTAGTTCTTAACAATCTATGTAATTCTAGAAGTCACCACTAGCTTATTGGGGTCAGCTAGAAACCAATCAAGACACGGGAGTGTTGTCTCGATTCCTATGCAACCAGAGATTTCTAGAAACGGGGACTTGTTTACGCCAATGTTTCTATTAGTGCCCTTGCGGTACCACTAACTTTGAAGGTTGTTTATCTAAATGGCCACACAATCTTGATTACCAATTATAATATTTATGGAACCACTAAGTGTCCATGCAAATGTTTTTCTAGTTTTTTTTTTTTTTTTTAATGTCTAGACTAATCCTAACATAATTTAGAAGAGAAATTTACACTCAAATTAATGAAAAGCGGCGCGTAAGTAAACATCCAAGAAATTGAAATGACTTGAAAATAAACGCGGAAAAGGTAAATCCGATACAAGTCGGGCAAATAATATTACATGGCCTTGTTATCACGCCCCAGGACAGGACCCCCATGAGCAAAATGAGAATTCAAATATGCATGAAATTGCTCTATGTGCATGAAATTGCTTTAAATAGTTTTAATCTACGCAAAATGGATTATTTACAAAAATAGTTATAAAATACCAAAAATAGCATTAAATTAGGAAAATGACCTTTTAAAATTAGGAAAATTTCATATATGTTATTTCTATCCTAATTTGATGCTATCTAACATTTTTTTGATATTTTTGAAAATTTCATATTTTTCTCTTTTTTTAACTTTTTTTTTTTAAAATAATAAATTCTTTAAGCCGATCTATGCTAACATGGAGTAACACAGCACATGAATATCATAATAATCAAGCTCAAATCGACCGTTTCAAGATCGAAACTTAATTTGGGCATTTTGTCGAACACTTGGTGTGCATTAAACTAGCCCCAATAGCCTCCTCGAGCCATGTTTGCAGCCTTCAATCTCCACTCATAAGCAATCTCATGTGGAACTAAAGTATCAAGATTATACTAGCACATGCAAAGAACAAGATTAGATAGAAATCATGGCTAAAAACACACTAGAACCAAGCTAAAATCGTCCTCAAATGCACGGGTTTGAGCTGATTTTGCAAATCTGGGTTTAAACCTAAGTCAAGCAAACAGGTTACATGCCCATATTCAAGCCCCAACACTCATCACATACGAGATCTAAGGGAAATGCTACTTAATCCACGTGAAAGTAGGTAACATGGGCTTTCAAATGCAACAAACATCATAGAGAATGACTCACCGAAAAACATCAAAACGACCTCTCCAAGAAGCACACATGCAAAACTCTTGAAGAGATTTCAAACACTTAGAAAAATTTCAGCCTCAGAAATCAGTTTTCCGGGCTGATTTTCCTCTTGATTTTCATGATCAAAACATGCTCAAACTCAAAAATAAATACATCTAGGATGCTTACCTTGCTTCCTAGTTTCCTTTTCAAGTGGTTATTGGCCGATGAAACCGACAAATTATCCTCGGGGGTCTGCGGAAGTTAGCTTCTTCAATTGGAAATGAGATCTGCAGAAAAGAAGAACTAACAACGAAGGTTTTCGCTGACCTCTAAAATTAGACTTCAAGACATCTTTTGTTGGAAAAATTGACACCAAACCAAACTATATTTATTCTAGTTTGGGGTAAAAGTCAATATTTTCCTCATTTGTCTCTCAAATTTCTCAAAAAAACACTGGCTTTCCCTCACTCGTGACCAATCGGGCTCAACACTTGGAAAAATTTCCAGTGTTTCTTGGCCCGCCAGGACGGTGTACTTTCGGGGGGATTTAGGAGGCCTTACCGATCTCCATTTTGGACGTACGACCTATGGATGGAAAGATCTTTGAGTGAAGTTTCACTCTTTAGTTTAAGGTTTTGGCTAATTTTGGCTGCAAGTTTGCGAAAATTTCCCTTTTCTCTCTGGAGGTTGATCTGGAATTTCTGGGTTTGCTTTTTTCTGGAGTTGCTTCTGAGGGTGTGTTTGGGGAACGATTCCGAGCTCTCTCCTCTCTCCCTCGTCTCCTCTCTCTCTTCCCTTGAAAGACCTTGCTTCAGTGATCTTATCCCCCGAATTAAGGGATTTTTGGTCAGCCTTTTGTCCACCTACCAAGCCTGTCAACAGGGCTACTTTACCTACTCTTCTGACTTAGCCAAATTTTTTAACTTCTGCAGCTGTTGAGTGTGCAAACTTTGCTACGATTTTCCCGTGCTGTCAGCGGCTTATCCCTGGCTAATTTCCGTCCACTTGCACTACTATATATGGTCTTCCATCACGTGCAAATATCGAGCTAAATGGGTGGCTGAGTGAGATATGGTGGGGCCACCAATATGCCTACTTAGCAGCTTCGAATTAAGACCTAACCGTGGGCTGGGTTTTGGTAGCTGGTTTGAGTGCTTTAATCCATCAATTTGGCCGCGGTTTCTGATCAATTAGCAACCTCATGTATAGTAGCTTAAGATCTTGACCATTTTTCGCAATTGTGCCCACCCAATTTTGCAAAAAAGTCCCTCAAAGTTGGCCATTTTCTTATTCGAAAATACCCAATTCAATACAAATGTGGTCTTTTTGGCTCAATTTGATTGATTCTACTTGGCCCAAATTCAATTTCAACTTAATTGATGACCAAGATGATGATTTAAGGGCTCGGGCACAAATTTTGCAAAATTTGCGAATTGGTCCCTCGACTTTTGGAAATTACATTTTGGCCCCAACTTGTCATTTGAATTCCAATCTGACCCCTAGGCTTGGTTAGTCACATTTAGATCGTTGGCCCCAACTTTCTAACTCTCTCTCTCTCTCTCTCTCTCTCTTTTTGATTTCTTCTTTTTTTCTTTTTTTTTTTTTAATTTTTTTTTATAGGAAAAACATCTTTCATTTAAAACACGATATTAAACACCTAGATAATCTATATGCCGGAATGAAATATTTTTGGGCAAAAATTAGGTGTCAACAATACCAACTCGCAACTTAAGGTTCAAATATTTAACATGCAAAAGATTATTAACTAGGAGTTACCGCTAATCGGTTTATGGTAGGTCGATTAAACACCTAAGTAAAGTAATTAGAGGATTATTTTACTCCTACGAACCAAAGACTAAGGATACGGGGACTTGGTTACATTAGATTTCTCTAATACCCTTTCGGTACCATTTCTTTTTAATTTTCAAAAATGTTTTTGCAAGCAGCTTAGATTTGTTTTAACTTAAATTTCTATCATGCAAATGGGTGATCACACGGGTACTCAATCATTATTAAACATTCAATAAAATAAATTGAATCAAAAGAATTAAACATAAAAAGCAAACAATTATTTTTTGGATTTTCTTGAAAATTAAAATTCTTTTATAAAAATGCATCTTTTTAACTAAATGACTTAATCTTATTAATATGCAAATTCTAATTAAATGGGCCTATTATGCAAACTAGTTATTATGCACCTCATGACCTAAATTCACCAATGAACAAATTTTGATTAAATGATCCTATTATATGAACTAGTTACATGCACCTAGTATTTTTGTATTTTTTATTGAAATTCAGAATTAATAAAACCCTAATTAAACTATCTATAAAGGGATAATTTTCTAATTTATTCTAGGGATTAATTTGACTTAAACCCTATCCTATCATACAAAACCATTTTTTTTTAAAAATGAAATAATTAAAATGTACGAACATTATCTAAAAATTAAGTTAGGTCCAACCTAACTTATTTCTAAAAATGCAACCATAAAAATGTAATCCTAAGAAAATTCTAATTTACTAAACCTACATGTCCGATTTAATAAACCTATATGCTCATGTAGAATTTTGATTTTTTGATTTTTTAGTTTTTTTAAAAGATAAGTAATTATTAAATAAATATTAAATCTAAGACATCAACAAAATAAAGGATTAAAATAATTGAAAAAATAACCTGTTGTCTCACAAGTCAAATTAACGATTATCATAACCCTAATTATCACAACAAAGAGATCAAAATAATTAAAAATCTGATCCAAAGTCTTACGAATCAGATTAATAATTATAATGATTTAATAATTAAAATTCTACCAAAATTCCAAAAATTAATATAAACAAAAAAATAATCCGATGTCTCTCGAATTAAATTAATAATTACATTAATTCCGGACAAAACCCTAGCGGATAATGCCTACAAAATGCACAAATATTGGCATTGACAAACCATATTCTAATTTAAACAATAATAACAAAATTTAAAATGAATAAATAAATGACAATAAAATAAAAAAAATGAAAAATAAACCACCTAGGGGAGGACAACAGTGTCGATAGAGGTAGGTGCGGGCGAGGAAGGCAGCCGATGTTGGATCTCCGACAAGGTCACCAGTGTGAAAAGCAGCACGGGCAGCTAGCGCGGCGGCGTCGGTTGTGGAGATGCGAGGTTAGGTTGTTGCGGGCGAATCAGCAGGGCGGTGGTGCTCACGGAGATGGCGTGGAGATGCAAGAGCAGCTGAGTCGGTGTGTAGCAACTCGGCTTTCCGGTGGTGTCGTAGTTGTTGGTGGGATCGCAACAGGAACGTCGGACCAAAGGGGAAGTAGAGGAAGGCCCAGAACGGTGGCGGCCGAGAGCAGTAGTGACGCGGGTCTCAGATCTTGCAATAGAAGATGAGCAGCGCCTTGGAGCGGTGGTGGGAGAGCAGTGGTGGGGGCAAAGGCATCGCGTGAGGTGAGTTGCTGCAATAGAGGTCTTGCAAGGGCGTTGTTCGACAATGGGCAAAGACGTTGGGCGGTAGCAAGTTCACGGGGAACGAGCGTCGGTGATCAGAGACTCTGCTGCCAGTGCTGGGTGACGTTGGAGCAGCGGCGAAGGCGTTGGCAGCTACGGTGGGCATCGACTCGACAACAAGGGTCGTTGAGGAGCCTATGAAGAAGAAGACTTCTTCCTTTTTTTTTTTTTTTTTTTTTTTTTTGCTTTTCTTTTCTTTCCTCTTTTTCTCTCTCACCTGTCTAGCTCTCTCTACCGAACCCTCACACGTCTCCCTCACTCTCACTTTTCTGTTTTGCCTCACGCCATTTCTATATGTATCTTCTCTTCTCTCCACCTTTTTCTTTTGATTTTTCTCCTTACCAAAACTTTGTTTTCTTTTATGAACTTTTCGAAAACTAAATCAAGAAGCCCCTTGTTTCAAGCCTCACACCTTTTATTTATAGAGGAAGACTCAAAGTTTTTTTTTTTTTTGCAAGTGAGATATTCATTCAA
The DNA here is from genome assembly GCF_016545825.1 of Eucalyptus grandis. Lineage (NCBI taxonomy): Eukaryota > Viridiplantae > Streptophyta > Magnoliopsida > Myrtales > Myrtaceae > Eucalyptus > Eucalyptus grandis. The sequence continues at coordinate 36,365,179 of NC_052614.1, read as the reverse complement.
CAACTCACTAAGAAAATGGCTCCAAAATCACACAACAACTATTTTTTTTTTTAAATTTTGAAATGAGGATATATTTTCAACAACAAAGATTTTCAAAACCAAATGTTTTATTTTATTTATTACTTTCTAAAATATTAGGTGTCAACATGTATAATCAACATCAGCGTTAGATATTAAAGTGATGGACTTCTTACCTTCGAGATCTTCATCGTTGATTTTTTCTACTTCGTAAGATTGAAAAGTGCCAATCAATTCATCAACGAAAAGTGGCACAATCCTCTGAGTCTCTCGGATTGAGGTCTTGACATGATTCCAATCTTTTGAAAGACCTCGCAAGAGTTTGTTGACCTTCATTGGGGAAGAAATTGGCTGACCTTAATATGCTAAACCATTTACAATTTCTGTAAAATAGCTGAACATATCTCCAATCGACTCTCCTTGCTTCATTTTGAAGGATTCATATTTGTCGAGTAGGAAGTTTACTTTTGTCTCTTTTACACAATCAGTCCCTTCATATGTAACATGAAGTCTATCCCAAACTTCTTGTGTTGTTTCACATGAAGAGATTCTGTTATATTCAGCAGGAGACAATTCGCAATATAAAGAATAAATAGCTTTTGCATCAAGAGCTTCTCTTTTGGACATCTCCGTCCGAGACATAGGAGCGGAGGGTTTGATTTCCTTGTCTTTGCCATTTTTATTTGATGAGGACGCAATAGTGGGATTGATTTCTTTTTCCACAACATCCCATTGCAAGGGATCTCTGGATCTTAGGAATGCTTTCATTTTGTTCTTCTACACGTTGTATTGCTTTCTATCAAAATATGGTAGCTTGGTGTTGCTTTGTCCTTCCATAAGTCTTGATGCCAAGATACTAGCCATAGAAGATCTTTAGCTCAAAAGTAATGTTGACACCTAATTTTAGCAAATCTAGGAAAATAAAGAAAATAAAAATTGCATTAGAACAAATAAAAGGAAAAAATGAAAAAAAAAATTGGGGAAATTGATTTGATTGATTATGCATGGAAATTTGAAATTCTGATGAATATTCGGATTTTGTTGAATGCAAAAGCAATTTAAAAATCAGGTGAATAAAGGGCAAGAATTTTTGCAAAATAGAAGAAATCTGAGCAAAATCGAGTTGATTGCAAAATCATGCTCGATTTATGACTTTGATTTAATGTGATTTGGAGATGGAAACTTAAAAAATGCCATACAAAGCGGCCGTCTGGAATCATTATAAAAGAGAGGTTCATTTTTCGTAATTGTGGAGGTTTTTTTTGAAAAAAAAAAAATTGAGAGCAAAAAATTCAAAGAGAAAAAAGAGATTCATGTGAGAAAATTCGAAAAGGGGTGGAAAAGTCAAAAATGTATGAAGTGACTGGTCTGTGAAAAGTCATGTGAGAGTGAAAAAAAAGTTGGTTTGTCTTCCTCGCCCGGTAGCTCGCACAACCGGCAACCAACGCCTACCTTGCCGACGACCCGCGCTTGCCTTGCCAGCGACCCGCACGTTCACTTCCCCGCTCGAGCTGCGAAGCTACCCCCTGCCGGTGCCGTCCCGATCTCATCACATCTCCGCACCGCCGACCTCGCCGCTCTACTCCTCGGCGCCTCCGCTCAAGATCCACTTAGTCGTTGACCCCACGCCGGCCCACAACTCGCTCGTCGCTTGAGATCTCACCGCCGAGCCCCGTACTGTAGCCGACGCCATTGTCCAGCGTTGCCGCGACCCAGCTCAACGACCCATGATTCGCTCACCGCTGAGGTCCCACAGTGAGCCCCACACCACAGCCAATGCTGCCGCCCAACGACCCGCGATCCAACTAAGCGACTCGTGATCCAGCTCCATGACCCGTGACCTAGCTCCGCTGCTACTTCTTGCCCGAGCAACCCATTTGCAGATCTCGAAGCACCAGCGTTGTCATGCCAGCACCCCCCGACTTGCCACCATCCTCTTTCCGGCGACCCATCGCCCAACGCCTGCCGGTTCGCCTCAGCTCGACGACCTGCCGTCGTGATGCCTCTACCTAAGATCTATCGATCCCTATTGCAACCAACAGCCGCCGTCGCTCACCTGCACTATGCCAGCCTGCCTATGCCCGACACCACAAACACCCCTCGTCGTCGCTGCCGCCAACTCTCGCCAAAGCTCCGATAACCGGCCGACGATCGCTCGGCGCCTTCCACTATTGTTTCCCTAGGTAGTTTTTATTTTTACTTTTTATCTTTCACCTTTTTAGTTTAGTTTATTTCTTTACTCTTTTTATTGTTCATGTTATTTTTTTGTTTATTTTATTTGATAGCATTTTTAAGTTGAGTTATTTAAGTTGTAATATTGAATGTTAATCTTCATAAATTTTGTAGGCATTATCCATAGGGTTTTTTTCCAGAATTTTTATAATTATTAATTTGATCCGTAAGACGTCGGATCATTTTTTTAATTATATTAATTTTCGGGCTTTTTGATAGTATCTTAATTGTTAAATCGAAATAATTATTAATTTGATCCGTAAGATTTCGGATTAGATTTTTAATTATTTTGAGCTATTTGTCATGATAATTGTTGGAGAAAACTTCCTTATTTGTTTTGAAGTTGACAAAACGTTTCCATTAGTTTAGTCTGAAAACTTGCAGACTCTTTCATCAAAGTCAAGACATCGCACCGCTAGACTCAAGATTTAAAGTTTGCCTCATTGACAGTTTCTAGACCGTCGAAGAAAACTTATCCAGAATCGAGTATTTCTTTAAGGATTTAATTCAAGCGGCTAAAGAAGATCTCACGGCTAGAGATAGCATCTCAAGATCTATTATTCGTTTTGAATTTAATTCGAGTAATTTGGATCCGTTGATTGGCGAAGTATACTTGGAAGGTTCTACTTATGGAAACCCAGATCCTGGTTGTATGGGCGAGTAGGATTTGTGGGCTATCATCACATTCTTTAAGTAACTTGAGATCTCCCTAATTGATTCTGTCTAATAAGTAGATTGGAGGAACTCCTTTGAAAGGTGCCAACGGTTATGAAGGCATGGAGAAGTATATAAGGGAGATGCTTTAGTTATTCGAGGATGTGTACGATAAATAAATTCCAAAGTTTGAAACTCTTTGTTCTTTGCTGATTCAATTGTTGAGCGTAAACTTGTACTCAAAAGAGAGTTTATACATTTGTAAGGCCTTGAGGAAGTGTAGTAGAGTCTCTACACCGTGGAATCAAGGACGTGATATTATAACGACTCTTTTGATTCATAGTGAAATCCAGCTGGTGGGCTATCAGTGCGAGAGAGTGGACATAAACTTGGATTAAGCCAAACCACTATAAACCTTGCGTTCTTATTCTCTTCCCTAAACTCATTTACTTTGCTCGTAACTCTATTTGATTGTTAAAGTCTAATTTCTTTTTCAAAGTCTACTGTTAAACAAACTCAGGTTAAAAGTAAAGTTTTATACTATACTCTACAAGAATTTGTTTTTACACCTATTCAGCCCCCTCTAGGTGCTCGTACTAGCATTTACAATTGGTATCAGAGCCTGTGTACTCATTTAAATTGAAGTGTTTTTACTTCAGAGTTAACAATCTATGGCTAGTATGTTGGCTCCAGATTTGGTTGAAGGGCAAAGCAACACCAAACTGCCTTATTTTGATGGAAATGAATACAATATATGCAAAAACAAAATGAATGCATTCCTAAGATCAAAAGATCCTCTTGAATGGGATGTGGTAGATAAATGAGTCATTCCTAAAACTACAATAGTCTTAGAAAATGGAAAAGAAGTTGTTGAGTCTAGCAAGATGATTCAAGAAGAGATAACCAAGAGACAAGCTCTTGATGCAAAAACAATTTATTCCTTATATTATGCATTATTTCCTAGTAAATATAACAGAATATCTTCTTGTGAAACAGCTAAAGAAGTCTGGGATAGGCTGCATATCACCTATGAAGGAACCGATCGAGTGAAAGAAACCAAAATCAATATTTTGCTCGGTCAATATGAAACATTCAAGATGAAACCAAAAGAATCTATTACTGACATGTTTAGTCATTTTATAGAAATTGTGAATGGTCTTGAGTATTAAGGTCAACCAATCTCTGGACCCATGAAGGTTAACAAACTGTTGCGTGGACTTTCCAAAGATTGGAATCACATAAAGACCTTAATAAGGGAAACACAAAGGATCATGCCACTCTCCGTTGACGAATTGGTTAGCACTCTTCAGTCTTATGAAGTGGAGCAAATCAATGAAGATGAAGATCCCAAAGGTAAAAAAATCCATTGCTTTAAAATATAATGATGATTTTGATATTACAGGTTTTGAAGACGATATGGATGATAAGGAGCTTGCTCTCATGATAAGAAGGTTCGAAAAACTGAACAAAAAGGGAAGAAGATTCAATTGGAAGAAACAAAGCTATCAAAAATTTCAAAATAAATTAGTTAAGGGCGATGAATCCAATAAAGATGTGATTTGTTTTGAATGCAAGAAAAATGGATACATCAGACCCAACTGTCCCTTACTGAAGAAAAATAAAGGAAAAGCTGAGAAATACAGAAAGGCTCTCAAAGCAGAAACTTAGAGTGATACCGAATGCGAAGAGAGTGATGATGATTATGCTAATATTTGTCTAATGGCACAATCAGAATCAGATACAGACTCAGATTCAGACAAAGAAATCAAGGTAAGTAATTTAAAAATTCCTACTAAAGTCTCTAAATATATTGATGAACCATGTCTTAGTCTCAAATCTCTCTCAAGAGGATTTTTGAACTAAAAATGGAAAATTCTACATTGAAGCAACAGGAGATTGTTTGGAAAGAAAATGTCGAAAATTTAGATAAAAGTGTTATTACCTTGAAAGAAAATATAGACTCTCTTTCAAAAGAAAATGCACTTTTGAAAAATGATATTTCAAGCATTTCAAAAGGTTTTCTATAGGATCTCAGAAATTGAAAAGGATTTTTCAGTGCAAAGACCTTACTTTAACAAATCAGACTTGGGAATGACTGTTAAAACCATCCCTCTAATTGATTTTTCAAAAGTAAAGGAAACAATCAAATGAAGACCTACAAAATCATTTTCAAAATGTTTTTGTAAAACCTATAGACCGTAGTGCTCTTAAATGTTCTAAGTGCAACAACTCAAAATATTTTAAGAAAGAATGTCCTATGGTTTGGAAACATGTTAAGAAGGTTTGGGCAAAGACCGTATATTGCATTAACTCCATTGAACCCAAGAAAGTAGGGGTACCAAAGAAAGCTTGAGTTTATTTTTTAAATGCGGGTCACTATCAAGAAAAATGTCAAATGGTACTTAGATAGTGGATGCTCAAGACATATGACAAGAGACTCGAGTTGTTTCATAAAGCTTATACAAGTTAATGGTGGAAAAGTTTCTTTTGGAGGAAATAGTAAAGGTAGAATTGTCGGATGCAGAACAGTAAAGATTGGAAGTTTCACAATTAGCAACCTTTCCTTAGTGGAAAGACTCAACTACAACTTGCTGAGTATCAGCCAACTGTACGACACAAGTTTCAAAATCAACTTTCAAGAAGGAATATGTTCAAAAACTAGTAAAGACTCCTCTCAGACTTTCACGGGGTGAAGACATGGGAACATCTATCTTCTGGACATCAAACAGGAAAAATCCCAATGTCTAATTTCAATTCAAGAGGAAGCTAATCTCTGGCATAGAAAACTTGGCCACATCAACATGAAGCAAATAGGCAAGATCTCTGCAAAGAAGCTTGTTTGTGGACTACCCAACCTGACATACCAAAAATATGATCTATGCACACCATGCGTGTTGGGAAAACAGGTTAGAAATTCTTTCAGACCAATAAATCAGATTTCCACTAATCTTGTACAATAGCTCCTACATATGGATCTTTTCGGACCAACTAGGACTCAGAGCATTGGTGGAAAGAAATACTGCCTAATAATAGGGGATGATTATTCACAATTTACGTGGGTATATTTTTTGGCAAGTAAGTCTGAAACTTTTTCTTATTTCATAAAGTTTGCTAAGAAAGTACATAATGAGAAAGGGTATGTAATTTCAAGTATACGGACAGACCATGGAGGTGAGTTTGAAAATCAAGATTTTGCTAAATTCTGTGATGAATCTGGTTTTCAGCATGTGTTCTCATCTCCATACACTTCAAAACAGAATGGAGTTGTGGAAAGGAAGAATAGATCGTTGCAAGAAATGGCTAGAACACTTCTAATTGAAAGCAGCAGTTCTTCTCGTTTTTGGGCTGAAGCGGTTTCTACAGCATGTTATATTATTAATAGAGTCTTCTTAAGGCCTATTCTGGAGAAAACTCCCCATGAGTTGTTCAAAGGAAATAAGCCAATTGTTTCTTATTTTCATGTGTTTGAATGCAAATGTTTTATATTGAGAAATGCAAATGATCGAATTAGTAAGTTTGAAGAAAAATCAGATGAAGGCATCTTCCTTGGATATTCAACCACCAGCAAAGCTTACAGAGTTTACAACAAAAAGACTCAATCGGTGAAGGAATCGATAAATGTCAAATTTCAAGACCTTATACAAAATCAATTGATCCAGACTCAACTTGAAGAATAAAAATCTGCTCTAGACTCTACAAAGTCTAAATCCCTAGAAGTAGCTCAGACTTCAGAAGATCAACAACGAACAAATGTTGAAGAATCAAATGAAGAAAACGATCAATCTATCAGATCAACCAACAACTAGAAGCACAAGTCCAGTCATTCCAAAGAACTCAATATCGGCGACATTGATGAAGGGACTCATACAAGATCCAAAAGGCATGAAGAGTCTAGTGCTGTGGTTGTTATTTCTAAAATAGAACCCAAGAGCATAGAAGAAGCTTTAAGTGATGAATGCTGGATTGAAGTTATGCAAGAAGAACTCGGGCAATTCAGTATTAACGATGTCTGGGAATTGACTCATAAACCAAAAGGTAAATCTATTATTGGAGCTAAATGGGTTTTCAGGAACAAGATGGACGAAAAAGGAAAAGTTATAAGGAGCAAAGCAAGAGTCGTAACCAAAGGATATATGCAAGAAGAATGGATAGACTATGATGAGACTTACACTCCAGTAGTAAGGTTAGAAGCAATTAGATTATTACTTGCTTTTGCTTGTTATAAGAATTTCAAGTTATTCCAAATGGACGTCAAAAGCGCATTCCTAAATGGATTTATTCAAGAGGAAGTCTATCTGGAACAACTTCCCGGTTTTGAATATCCAAGGAAACCAAACTCTATATTCAGACTGAAAAAATGTGCTATATGGTTTAAAGCAAGCACCTCGAGCTTGGTACGAAAGGTCAAGTAAGTTTTTAATCCAAAATGGCTTTGTTAAAGGTAAAGTAGACACTACCTTGTGAAATAGCTAGTACGAGTACCTAGAGGGGGGTGAATAGGTATACAAAAAATTTCTCGAAGCTTGCACGATATTTAAACAATTAGAGAATTTGCAACAGTTAAAAATTCAATCGCAAGACTGAGTAAGGGAAAGAGAGAATTGAACACTCGGTTTATAGTGGTTCGGCTTGATTCAAGCCTACGTCCACTCTCTTCGCACCGATGCCCGATTGGCTGGATTCCACTATGATCAAAGAGTTGTTACAGTGTTGATCTTCCTTGATTTCTAGGTGTAGATGATCTACCACACTCACTCAAGGCGTCACCAAGTATAAACACTCTCTGTATACAATTTCGCTCAGTCTCAACTAACAATCAAGGATCTTCAGACTTTGGAATTTTTCTATCGATCACACACTTAAAACAACTAGAACGTCTTCCTTTTATACTCCTTCATGCCATCATAGCCGTTGGCACTTACCAAAGGAATTCCTCCAATCTACCCGTTGGACGGAATCAATCAAGAAGATCATCCGAGCTATTTAAGGAATCGATGATAGCCCATCAATCCTCGTTCGCCCATACAATCAGGATCTCGGTTTCCAAGAATAGAATAATCCAAGATTATTTCGTCGACCATCGGATCTTCAATCGATCTTAGATAAGAATTAAAGAATCCGAAATGATTATCCAACCAAAGAATCTATTCCAGAGGATAGGATCAAATCCTCAACCATAAACCTCGGCTTTGGATTTCCTTCAACACTTTGGATTAGAAAGACTGTCGGTGAGAATGATTTTGAGTCTTGAGTCTTGAGTCTTGAGATTACAAAGTCTTGAGACTATAAAGTCTTGAGACTTTAACTATCGATATCCAGACTTAGACCGATAGAAATGTTTTGTCGCTTCAAAATATTCTGGAAAGATTTCTCCAACACCTTGTTTATCAAAAGAGAAAGTAAAAATTTTTACTTGTTCAAATCTATTTGGATCACCTAACGAAAATCTGTGCAAGAAATTCTCTAAGTCTATGCAGGATGATTTGAGATGAGCATGATGGGTGAACTATCATTCTTTCTCGGACTACGAGTAAAACAATTGAAGGAAGGAACTTTCATTCACCAAGAAAAATATGCTAAAGAACTTGTTAAAAAGTTTGATTTGGAGAATTGCAAAAAGACCAATATATCAATGTCAAGTTCTTCAAAGCTGGACAAAGATGAAGGAGGAAAGAAAGTTGACCAGAAACTATACATGAGTATCATTGGTTTACTTCTTTATCTTATTGCCTCTAGACCTGACATTTTGTTTAGTGTTTGCATTTGTGCCAGATTTCAATAAGATCCCAAAGAATCTCATCTAAATGCTAGGAAACGCATCATCAAATTTGTTGCAACGACCTCTAATTTGGGTCTTTGGTATCCTACAGAAGGAGACTTTACTCTCCTTGGATACTCAGACGCAGACCTAGTAGGATGCAAAGTTGATAGAAAAAGCACCTCAGGCACTTGTCAATTGCTTGATAACAGGACAGTATCTTGGTTTTCAAGGAAGCAAAGTACTGTAGCTCTTTCAATAGCAAAAGCAGAGTATGTGGCTCTTGGAAGTTATTGTTCTCAAATCTTGTGGATAAAACAATAGCTAAGAGACTTTGGAATCGAAGAATCATGCACTGAGATCAAATGTGACAACACCAGTGCGATTAATCTCACAAAAATCTAATTTTTCATTCAAGAGCAAAGCATATAGAGATTCAACATCATTTTATTAGAGACCATGTTCATAATGGAGAAGTCTTGATTCAATTCATAGACTCAAAGAATCAGTTGGCGGATATTTTTACAAAGCCACTGGAGAAAAGTCAATTCGAGTCTATTCGATCCGGACTTAATATCTTAAAGTATGAAGAAGTTCGGACTCGGGGATAAAAAGTCTAAAGATGCTCGGACTCGGAAGATCAAGAATCACAATTGTAAGTTATTTATGTTTTAGAAATTTATCTTTCGGATAAAAACTCGAAAAGGTACGTTTGTCTATTAATCTGTAATTGATTGATGTTATCTTCCCAAGTTTTCATATTCATAGCAATCATTCCTTTTTGAAAAAGAAGTTATTTTTTGAAATGATAGTTATCTATTTTCAAAAAGGCAGTTATTTTTTAAAAGGCATTTTCTATTTTTCCTTTTACAACGATCTGTATACCTCGTTTTGATTGCCTTATATACTGATCGTCTTCTTCACGAACCCTAGAAGGACAGAACATCACTTTCTTACTTTTACTCTGTAGTTAAATTCTCAAAGTTTTCATCTTTCTCACGAATCAAGTTTGGAATCTCTCAAAGACTGTGAGAATGTCTTCCCAAAGAAAGCCCTCAAGGATTGCAAATATGAGACCATAGCATATGCATGAGGGTCCTACGCATTTTGACCTCACCGAGGAAGAAGAATCTCCAAGATAGTAGCAAAATCCATAACATTCTCAACCGCATCATTCTCCTCGAGCTAGACCACAAGATGTTCAACAACAAGTGGAAGAAGAAATTATTGAGAATGCAGAACCCGTAAGAACTCAAAAGCCTATTTTTACCTTCAAACTCTACTCTGCCTTGAAGGTTGGAGGTACTCCCTTGAACTTTATTGATGAAATTTTTGAAAGAAAAATGGTACATAAATGAAACCCACTTTTTGCGAACGATGGAATGTTTAGGAGTTGCTCCTGCGGGCTCGGTAGAAAGAGTCTTTGCGAATATCCCAAGCGATCCAGGTGTTGGAGGACTTAGTCAACTTGATGGAAATGATGAAAAGATGTTCACTCATTTTAAACCTAGAATAGGTGTTGCCAGGAATATTCGAAGCAAAAGGACATAGCTGTTTCGTTCTGAGGAACACAAGCGACTTTACTCTAAGTTGCTAAAGCGAGGGCTAATGAACCCAAGGAGTGTGGACTTTGATTTTCTCGACTCTCTGAACGTGAAATTGCGAGGAAATTTACTTTACTTCAACTTGAACGATTTTGCTCTGAAACAACAATGGCTCATCCAGAACTTACTGCGTATTTCTATTCCAATCTAAGCTTTTTGGATGCGAATAGATTCTCTTTTAGTGTTAGAGACCAGGACTATGTAGTTGATATGGACACTCTGGCTGATGTGATTGGAGTAGAGAGAGAGGTGTTCCAATCAATTAGTGTGTCTATTGGTTGTGTGACTGTGGAGCTTGTTCGGGATGGAATGACAAAAGGTCGAATTTCGTACTTGAGGATGAATGCCTCAAATGTCTTGCTTCACAAGATTGTGATCAATTGTCTTAGACCTAAATTGACTTCGAAGACTAACGTTTCCAATTCAGAAGCAAAGCTGATATATGCTATCAATGCTGGCAAAAAGTTCTCTCTACCACACATTATCATGTTTCACATGTATAGGTCGATGGTGAAGGACAAGGGCCAACTTCCTTATTCAGCACTTGTTACTCAGTTATTCAGACATTTTAATATTCAGCCTCCCAAAATTCTGTGTTTTCAAACTTGTGATCAAATGGTGGTGGGACTGAAGATGGTTTCCAAAATGCGTCTGAAGGAGCTAAAAAAGGCTTTGGAGTGATTTAAGGAAAAAACCCCTGTCAAGACTCACCAAGTCTCTATGGCTACAAAACGGAAAGGGAAGGAGCCCATGACAGCTCCATCCAAGAAAAGAAGAGCACTCATTTTGCAGGATGAGGAAGATGAGGAAGATGTCACCATTTCCACTCTTGCATTAAGAAACTTATAGCGTTTTGTTCCAAAGACAAAGGAGAGAGAGGATCAAGACAAAGAAGAAACAGAGTAGAGAAGTGAAGAAAGGGAATCAATGAGGAAAGAAGCAAGGAAGAAAGAACTGCAGAAGAAGAGGAAAGAGGAGAACAAGATCATCATATCACTGAAGAAGAGACAGAGCATGAAGAGTACTTCTCTCCACCCGAAGGCACTGAAACAGGGGGAGCTACTGAAAAAAGAGGTACATCTTCAATTGCTTTTACTAGTGAAAATGTTAGTCATTCTCCTGCCGATCCAGAAGATGTATATGCCTCTCAATTTCTTGAAGAAGGTCATGAGGTTTCATTTCCAAATTTGGGTGCTTATGCTGAAATGCCATCATCGCCAATACTTCTTAAACCGATCATGCTGAAGCAAGCACTCAACCGACAACTTAGCAGACTTTCAAAGGTGGCTTGATGTTCTTATGGAGATGCGAGGCCGAATTTATGCCCTTGGATGCGAAATTCAGAATATGCAGAATGCCAGTCAAGCCTCTTTAGTTTCATTGCAAAATCAAGTCTAGGCCCCTATCTTTCAAGTTCAAGCAATTACCAAGGGTGAAGAATAGCGCAACCGAAGGAGGATTTGAAAAAGCTTGAGGAGATTGTCAAGTCGATGGGAGATTTTCAGCTTGTTCGTGTTCCAAAACAATCTTAATTTTATCCAATTCTCTTTTCGTCTCTACTTTTTTAATGCTAACAAAAAGGGGAGAAGTTGGTGCAGATTTGTAGAGTTGACCTCTTTGTTTGATTTTTGTTTGACTTTTATTGTTGTTTGGTTGTGACTGGTTTGAACTGTGTGTTTTTGGTTTGGATTGTTTGATCGTTTAATGCTGGTAGTATCTTAAGCATTACGATATTCTCATGGTAAAGATAGGGTTTTTACAGGACAAACTTATTTCCTGTGGATGCAGATTCGATACTATCTTTATCCTAATCCATTTATCTTTTATGAGATATCCTTGTTTGCTTGAGTATTGTCTGCAGGAAATTTTTGTCACCATAAAAAATGGGAAGATTGTTGGAGAAAACTTCCTTATTTGTTTTGAAGCTAACGAAACGTTTCCATTAGTCTAGTCGAAGACTTGCAGACCTTTTCGTCAAAGTCCGAAGACCGTCAGACCGCCAGACTCAAGATTTAAAGTCTACCCTCATCGACAGTTTCTAGACCATCGAAGAAGACTTATCCAGAATCGAGTAATTCTTTAAGGATTTGATTTGAGTGGCTGAAGAATATCTCATGGTTGGAGATAGCATCTCAAGATCTATTATTCATTTCGAATTTAATTTGAGTAATTTGGATCTGTTGATTAGCGAAGTATACTTGGAAGGTTCTACTTATGAAAACCTAGATCTTGATTATATGGGCAAGCAAGATTGGTGGTCTATCATCACATTCCTTAAGTAACTCGAAATCTCCCTAATTGATTATATCCAATGGGTAGATTGGAAGAACTCCTTTGGAAGGTGCCAACGCTTATGAAGGCATGGAGGAGTATATAAGGGAGACGCTCTAGCTATTCGATGATGTGTGCGATAAATAAATTAGAAATTTTTTTAGGATTGCATTTTTAGAAATAAGTTAGGGTTGGACCTAAATTTATATATATATATATATAGGGTTTTAGATAATGTTCGCACATTTTAATTATCTCATTTTTCCAAAAAAAAAAATAGTTTTCTAAGATAGGATAGGGTTTAAGTCAAATTAATCCCTAGAATAAATTAGAAAATTATCCTTTTTAGATAGTTTAATTAGGGTTTTATTAATTCTGAATTTTAATTAAAAAAATACAAAAATACTAGGTGCATGTTAACTAGTTTGCATAATAGGATCATTTAATCAGAATTTGTTCATTAGTGAAGTTAGGTCATGAGGTGCATAATAATTAGTTTGCATAATAGGCCCATTTAATTAGAATTTGCATATTAATAAGATTACGTCATTTATTTAAAAAAAATGCATTTTTATAAAAGAATTCTAATTTTCAAGAAAACCCAAAAAAAGAAAAATTCTTTGCTTTGTGTGATGCAATTTATTTATTGAATGTTTAATAATGATTGAGCATCTATATGATCCCATTGCATGATAGTAATTTAGGTTAAAATAAATTCAAACTACTTGCAAAAGCATTTTTGAAAATTAAAAAAGAAATGGTACCGATAAGGCATTAGAGAAATCTAGTGTAACCAAATTTTCGTACCCTTAGTCTCTAGTTCGTAAGAGTAAAATAATATTTCCATGATTTTACTTAGGTGTTTAATCGACCTACCATAAACTGATTAGTGGTGACTCCTAGATAATAATCATTTGCATGCTAAATATTTAAACTTTAAGTCGCGAATTGGTATGGGCTTGGGAGAGCCCGAGCTAAGTTTAAAGACTTAGTAGTCCATTAGCCTAAAACTTAGGTGGTGTGCTAAAAAAATTAGGTCGCGACAAGTAAAAACACTTTTATAAATTGAGCACTTAGCTCTGATACCAATTGAAAGTGCTAGTATGAACACCTAAAGGATAGGTGAATAGGTGTAAAAAATAGATTCTGCAAAATGTAGTGAAAATTTTTACTTTTAACCTGAGTCTGAATAATAAAAGACTTTTGAAACTGAATCTGACGAACAACAGACTTTTGATCTTTTTTTCTCCAATTTGGCACTTAAGTGATCCGGCGGAAAATTTGGCACCAAAGTGAGCGCCGTATACAACTTATGGCACCATTAGTGTACTTATCCCAAGATTTGGTAGCCGTTGAGTGATAGAAGTAGAATTCCAAATTGACTTTGATTGTCCATACAAACAGAATATTGGTTTCCATAAATAGAGCTTCTTCGTATAGAAAGTTCTTGTCTTTAAGATCCAATCGTCAATCAATTAGATTGAATCAATCAAATCAATTTTGATGTAGAATCCAAACCAGATCAATAGTCGTTATATGTTTGGAGCTTGTGTTACGTTCGTAAAGGTGTTTCGTTCTAAATCTATTACGTTCTGGATGTAAAGTCTGAAAGTCTTCAAACTGAAGTAGAGTCTAAGTGTCTTCTGCTTGATATAGACTTTACAATGTGGACGTTAGTCTGAACATATTTTGCTTTTGACCATATTTTGCCTTATGGTCTGGACACAGTCTGAATAAGCTCAGCTTCAACAAAGAATTTGTCTTCTAGTTTTTCATTCACGTTCAGTCTGGAATTTGTGAGAGTTGGTAGACTACTGATGTAGAACAAACGTTGACACTAAAGTCTGGTAATTTTCAAACTTTGACACATATTCTATCATCTCGCATAGTCTGTTACTCAACAATTAAACACGTTAGTAGCATTTGATCTATTTTGTCATCTTCAAAACATTATAAGGGATTTCCCTAACAAAATGGGCCCGACTGAATTTTACGGGTTGGTCTTTCCTTTCTTTCTTTTTCCTGGAAAACTAAAGGAAATCCTCTGATCAGGTTGGGATTCTGGAGAGAGAAGAAGAGAGAAGAGAAAATAAGGCTGGTGAAGAAGCAAGCAACAGCAGACAGAGCAGCTAGGGTTTCACTCTACATCTAATTCTCTAGTTTTTATATTCTCTTAGCATATCCCGTTTGTGCAAACATCAACTTCACTGCTCAAAAGAGGTCGGCCATTTTCAGCTAACTCGAAGTCCTTTTTCCCTTACAGGTTGTGCTACAGGTTGGGTTTTTGTTCTAAGGAAAATGGTTGAAAAAAAAAAAAAAAAAACTGATCTTGACAAGGTTATACCATCATACCGGTGCTTGTAGCTTTTGAAAACTTCGACATCTGGGATTGATATTTGCTGCTTCTTGGACCACCTGGGTATTGATATTCCTGTATTGAGAGCTGTGTGGTGCTAGTATTTGATAGTTCTGTATTATGACATCATTGTCATCGAAGAACATATGGATACAACAGCAGCAATGCCCTTGTGAGGATTGGAAATGCTTCGTTGCGTGTGAAGGGGATAATGAAGAGGCCACAGTTGATTCCCGGTTGGCGAAGGCGAAAGCGGTGTCGGCCGAGGCTATGGTAGTCCCGTATGTGGGGATGGTGTTCAAGAGCGATGACGACGCATTCAAGTATTACAGGAACTTCGTGAGGAAGAATGGTTTCTCCATTAGGAAAGAGCGCTTGAGATTGAGCCCTCAGTTGGGTATTTAAAAGCACGACTTTATTTGTTATTGAGATAGCTAGTACAAGCACCTAGAGGGGGTGAATAGGTGTAAAAATATTTTCTCGAGATAAGAGAGCAATACTAAGCAAACAATAAATAGGAAGATCTTCTTTCGTTAACAAGGCGAATTATGATCAAAGTAAAGCAGAGAATAGGGAAGAGAAAATGAACATAAAAGTTATAGTGGTCTGACTTATTCCAAGCCTACGTCCACTCTTCCGCACTGACAACCTACCGGTTAGATTTCACTATGAACAAAAGAGATGTTACAGCAAGGTTCTCCTTGATTCCACAGTGTAGATACTCTATCACACTTCCTCAAGGTTTCTCAGTAATTTGAACTCTCTTTTATGTACAAGATTTCGCTCAGAAAATGAATTGACTAAGAACAAAGAGCTTCAGACTTTGGAATTCTTCTATCGCGCACCCACTCAAACAATTGGAACGTCTTCCTTTTATACTCCTTTATGCCATCATACCCGTTGGCACTTACCAAAGGAATTCTTCCAATCTTCCCGTTGGACAGAATCAATTAGAAAGATCATTCAAGCTATTTAAGGAACATGTCGATAGCCCATCAATCATGCTCGCCCATACAATCAAGATCTTGGTTTCCATTAGTAGAACCTTCCAAGTATACTTCGCCAATCATCGGATCCTCAATCTTTGAATCAATAAAGGATTTCGTTATGTCATATCCAGCCAAGAGATCTTCTCCAGTCAATAAGGTCAAATCCTTAACGAAACATCCAGTCCTGGATTGTGGCATCCCAAAATTCAAAGCCAAGCCATAAGGTGTGTTAAAGTCTCTAATTAGGTGATAGAATTTCCATGGCTTATGCTTTAGCCATTAGCCTTTAATTAGATGATTTGTGCATATGATTGTGGAAATTTAAATTTGATAGATTAATAATTTATGCTTGGCCATGTACTTTATAAATTAAATTTCAATAACCAAGATGCCCTAAGACTTTGGCCAAGATGAAAATATTTGTAGAAGAAATTAAAAAAAAAAGGGGGGGGAAAGAGGTTAGATTTTCTGAATTGTCTAGATATGCTCCTAGATTGATTGAGGATCAGGAAGAGAAGGCTAAGAGATTCCTAAAAGGATTGAGGACTGATAGTAGGAAGCAACTGGTGCCTTTGAACATAAGAGATTATAATGAGATTTATGAAAGGGCGCAGTTAGTGGAGCAGGAATTGTTGGGGGAACGGTCGGAGTTTAAGAAATCGTTGAATTTTAATGATGTGAGAAAGGGGAAGAGACCTTATTCTGGTCAAGGTCAGACCTGGAATGTGAAGAAGGAAAGTAACTTTGGGAATTTTGGAGGAGCAAGGAGTGGTCTGAATATAGGGAAAGCACCTT
The DNA here is from genome assembly GCF_016545825.1 of Eucalyptus grandis. Classification (NCBI taxonomy): domain Eukaryota; kingdom Viridiplantae; phylum Streptophyta; class Magnoliopsida; order Myrtales; family Myrtaceae; genus Eucalyptus; species Eucalyptus grandis. Next base: position 36,348,502 of record NC_052614.1, on the reverse strand, counting down.
ATCAGCCTGGTATTTGTCAGAAGTGTAATGGACGTCATGGCTCAGGACCTTGTACGGGACAATAGAAATGTTTTGGCTATGGACAAGTGGGTCATCTTAGGAGAAATTGCCCACAAGAGAGGTTGCTAGTGAGTGTTGGCTCGGTGCGACAAGGATATCAGAGTGATGTTAGGTCGAACCTGCAAGGAAATCCTCAAAGACCACCTGCACAAGGAAAGGTGTATGCGATCACCCAGGAGGAAGCGGAAGCTTCCAAAAATGTTATCTCAGGTACGATTCTTATTAATGGTGAAAAGGCATATGCATTGTTTGACACGGGTGCAACGCATTCGTTTGTGTCTAAAAGATATAGATGTTTGAATAAGATAGAAGTAATGCCTCTTGAGACGCCTCTTTGTGTTTCCACACCTTTAAAGGATATGGTCTTGTTTAAGTTGGTGTGTGGAAATTGTAAGATATCAATGGGAGGAAAGGATATGGAAATAGATTTGGTTGTAATGGCTATGTATGATTTTGCTGTTATTATAGGAATGGACTGGCTTCGTAAGTATCGGGCTAGAATGGATTGTTATAGAAGGGTGATTCAATTCGTTTTACCCGATCCCGATCTAGTTGTGAATTTTAGGAGGTCGACCCATTTTCCTGTAGCACTTATTTCGGCAGTAGAAGCCTATAAGTTACTTGACAAAGGATGTCAAGGGTACCTAGCCATAGTTAGAGATTATGCAAGGGAGGAGCCTAATCTTGAGGAAGTTCGTGTAGTTAGCGAATTTCAAGATGTATTTCCTGAGGAATTGCTTGGATTGCCGCCAGAGCAGGAGATTGAATTTGAAATTGAGTTAATGCCTGGAACGGGACCAATATTGAAAGCCCCATATAGGATGGCCTTAGTTGAATTGAAGGAGTTGAAAGTGCAATTGCAAGAATTGCTTGACAAAGGATTCATTAGACCAAGTGCTTCACCTTGGGGTGCACCGGTCTTGTTTGTGAAAAAGAAAGATGGATCGATGCGCTTGTGTATTGACTATAGGCAGTTGAATCAAGTGACCATTAAGAATAAGTATCCTTTGCCTAGAATTGATGACTTGTTTGACCAACTCCAGGGAAGTTCAGTTTTCTCTAAGATTGACTTGAGATCGGGATACCATCAGCTGAGAATTAAGAAGGAGGACATTCCTAAGACCGCGTTCAGAACTCATTATGGACACTATGAGTTCCTTGTTATGCCATTTGGATTGACTAATACACCGGCCACATTTATGGATTTGATGAATAGAATATTTCAGCCTTATTTGGGCCAGTTTGTGATTATTTTTATTGATGATATTCTGGTATATTCAAAAGGGCCTAAAGAGCATGAGCAGCATTTGAGAATAGTTTTGCAAACTCTGAAAGAGCATAAGCTGTATGCTAAGTTTAGTAAGTGTGAGTTCTGGTTGGACCAGATAATATTTCTAGGACATGTGGTGTTAGGAAAAGGAATTGCAGTAGATCCAGCAAAAGTTGAAATGGTAGTGAATTGGCCGAGACCGGCGACACCTACTAAGATATGAAGTTTCTTAGGACTGGCTGGTTATTATAGGAGGTTCATTGAAGCATTTTCGCGACTAGCAGGATCTTTAACTAAATTGACCCGAAAGAATGTGAAGTTTGAGTGGAATGGGGAATGTGAAAGGAGTTTTCAAGAGCTCAAAAGGAAATTGATTTCAGCTCCAATTCTGACTATACCTACTGGACCTGATGGATTTATAGTGTATAGTGATGCATCTCACAAAGGACTAGGATGTGTGTTGATGCAGCATGGCAAAGTGGTAGCCTATGCATCCAAACAATTGAAACCCCATGAGCTAAATTACCCGACGCATGATTTAGAGCTAGCTTGGTTATAGTGTTTGCCTTGAAGATATGGAGACACTATTTGTATGGAGAAAAGTTTGAGATTTATACGGATCATAAAAGTTTGAAGTATCTGTACTCACAAAAGGGGTTGAACATGAGACAAAGGAGATGGATGGAGTTGTTGAAGGACTATGATTGTGAGATAAGATATCATCCAGGAAAAGCGAACAGAGTAGCAGATGCTCTTAGTCGTAAGTCAGCCATTTCCATAGCTAGTTTGAGGATGGCAAAATGGGAATTGTTAGAATCTGTGGCAAATTCATAATTTAAATTGGAAATGGATTGTCTTACTGGCATGCTTAGTGCATTAAGGATTGAGCCAGAGATTATCCAGAAAATTAAAATCCTGCAAGAATCTGACCCAGAGATTTTGAAAGTGAAAGATACAGTATCTTTAGGGAAAAGATCAGAATTTCATATCTCTGATGATGGAATAGTAAGATGTCAAGGACGACTTTGTGTTCCCGACAATGAGGAATTGAGGAAGGAAATTCTATTGGAGGCACATAAGATTAATTATAGTATCCACCCAGGTAGTACAAAGATGTACAAGAATTTGTGTCAGCAATTTTGGTGGAATGGTATGAAAGCAGATACGGCTAAGTACGTATCTCAATGTTTGACGTATCAGCAAGTGAAAGCGAAGCATTGTAAACCCACAGGACTTTTGAGACCATTAGACATTCCAGAATGGAAATGGGAACATATAACGATGGACTTTGTGCAAGGATTGCCAAGGACATCAAGGAGTCATGATTCAATTTGGGTGATAGTGGATCGTTTGACTAAGTCGGCTCATTTCTTAGCGATTCGCATGGACTACCCAATGGATAAGTATGCGGACATGTATGTAAGTCAAGTGGTATGCTTACATGGTGTTCCAGTGACCATTACTTCAGATCGGGATTCGAGGTTTACTTCGAATTTTTGGAAAAGTCTTCAAGTTGCGTTAGGGACTAAGCTTCAATTTAGTACTGCTTTTCATCCCCAGACAGATGGTCAATCAGAAAGAGTGATCTAGATATTAGAGGATATGTTAAGGGCTTGTGTAATCGATTTCAAAGGAAATTGGGATGAAAGATTGCATTTAGTAGAGTTTGCCTATAATAATAGCTTTCAGAAAAGTATAGGCATGGCACCTTATGAAGCGATATATGGAAGGAGATGTAGGACTCCTGTCTGTTAGAGTGAAGTAGGTGAAAGGAAGTTGATAGGACCTGAATTGGTATAAGTTACCACTGAGGCTGTTGAAATTATCAAAGAAAGACTTAGAACAGCTCAGAGTAGACAAAAAGGCTACGCAGATAGGCGTAGAAGACCTTTGGAATTTAGTGTAGGAGACCATGTATTCCTTAAGGTATCTCCAATGAAAGGAATATCTCGATTCGGGAAGAAGGGTAAGTTAAGCCCTAGATTTGTTGGACCTTTTGAAATTCTCGAAAAGATAGGGGATGTAGCTTATCGTTTAGCGTTACCTCCTAAATTAGAAAATCTGCACGATGTGTTTCATGTATCGATGTTGAGGAAGTACCAGCCGGATCCTGGTCACATACTCAATCATGAAGCCATCAAAATGGATGAGAAAGTAAGGTACATTGAAGAGCCTGTGCAGATATTGGATCAAAAGGAGCAAATTCTTAGGACCAAGAAGATCCCATTGGTTAAGGTGTTATGGCGACATCATGATATGGAGGAAGCCACATGGGAAAGTGAGGATCATATGAAGGAAAAGTATCCCTATTTATTTCAAGAAGGCGCGAGTGGTGTTTGAATTTCGAGGACGAAATTCTCTAAGGGGGAGAATTGTGGCATCCCAAAATTCAAAGCCAAGCCATAAGGTGTGTTAAAGTCTCTAATTAGGTGATAGAATTTCCATGGCTTATGCTTTAGCCATTAGCCTTTTTAATTAGATGATTTGTGCATATGATTGTGGAAATTTAAATTTGATAGATTAATAATTTATGCTTGGCCATGTACTTTATAAATTAATTTTAATAACCAAGATGCCCTAAGACTTTGGCCAAGATGAAAATATTTGTAGAAGAAATTAAAAAAAAAAAGGGGGAAAAAGGGGTTGATTTTCGAAATGGGCCTTAAGCCCATTTGGCCTAAGCTTGATGGGCCAAGCTCGCCGGCCCAATAGAGGCCCAAGAGAGGAGTAGTCGCCGGCCATAGAGGCCCAAGCCCAAGAAGCCCAAATTCAATTCAAAATTCAATGTGACAAGTGGCAAAGGGGAAGGCCATGCATTGGTTGGTTTTTAGGCAATCTCATGATTGCTAATCATGAGAAATTGGGGAAATAAGAAGGGAAGAGAGAGAGAGTGGCCAGCCATTTGCTCGCCCAAAGGAGAGGAAGAGAGAGAGAGGTGTGCGAGAGAGAGGAGGAGCGGCCGAGAGAGAGGAGGAGGGAAACCGCCGTCCGTCCGCCGTTCGTCCGCTGTGTACGCCGCCGTTCACCGTCGACCGTCCATCCTAGAGGCAAGTGGAAGTCCTCTAGCTTCTCTTGCTTGTTGATATGTGGTTTGCATGTTGAGTTTTAGGTGTTTAATGAGCAAAACCGAGGCATGGATGATGCATGTTGGAAGATGTGGCTGTTTGTGTTCGGACCGTGTGAGTCAGTAACTTGTTTGAGCTTGCATGTGTGTTTAGAGTCCGATTTTGGCTTCGATTTCTTCATGAGAGTTGTAGATAACATCTTGAACTACAACATAATGAAATTTGGTGAAAAATTATGGAGATTTGAGGGGTTAAAGTCTTGTTCTACGGAGACCTCAGATCTGGAGAGTTTTTACTGACCTCTTGTTGGATTCGTGGTTGCATGTTGGTTTTTGTTGAGAATCTCACTCCGGTTTCTTCATGAACGTTGTAGGAGACATCTTAAAATACAAAATACTCAAGTTTGAAGTGAAATGAACAAGTATAGCCTAGTAAATCGACTAGATCTTGAAGAAGATTCTGGTGATGTATTCCGAGATACCCGAGACTTCAAGGACCTAAATGATGACTCTAATCTGGTTATTTGACTTGGATCTCTTCATGAAACTTGTAGCGGATACCTTTATGTATAACATATCTAAATTTCAGAGGAAACGAAAGAGAATAGGTAGGTTAAATCTCAATATTTCAGTGATATGTGCACTGGACAATGCGGTAATGGATCCAGAAGCTTCGTGAGGTTGTATAAACTAATATAAAAAGAATCTGGCTTGGAGTTCTTCATGAAAGTTGTGTGAAAATGTCTTGGATATCACTCTGTAAAATTTCGTAATTTTTGGAGACCATATGAATATTTTAATCGAATTTCTTCAGAAACTGTGCGTGCTGGTTTTATCCGAATATTATGTGTTGTTTTGTGGAAATTGTGAAATTGTGTGAAATTCAATTTGGCCAAGAATTTTGCATGAAATTGTCATCCTATTGGTTTGTTTAATGATTGCTTGATTTTTTTATATAATTTTGGGAATTTATGGATATTGAATTTAATATTTATTTATTAAAAATAAATAAATAATTAATAATAATAATAATAATAATAATAATAATAATAATAATAATAATAATAAAATGGATTATTTTATTGGCCATAAATTCCATTGAATTTATTAATAAATAATTATACATTGTTGCATGTATGATAAGACATTGGTGTATGTATGACCATGAATTGTGATGCATGTGTGAATCATATGCCATGTTAAAATGAGATCAAAATGATGATAAATGTGGATAATGATAAGTGAGTAAGTGGTCGTGGTGGAGGATGAGGCCGGAATGTATAGAGATGCATTGTCGGAATTCCCTGGGAGATTCAGGATGCCCGAAATGTGGGGAGCCGGAAGCCCTGTCGGAGGTTTCTGCCCGAAGGAAATGCCTCGTGATGCTAGTTGAGATGCGAGATGCCCGGAATGTGGGGTGCCGGAAGCCCGGTGGCCATGGGATGGCTGGAATGCTTTGGGAGCCCTGTCGGAGGTCTTTGCCCGAAGGGATGATGAAATTAATGATTTAAGAAATGGGTGATGTGGTGATCAAATTTAAAGATTAAAGATAAAAATTCACCCATAATATGATATGCATGATGATATGCATGATGATGATGATGATGATGATATGTGATGTGACATGATGATCACCCATGATATGATATGCATGATGATATGCATGGTGATGATAATGATGATGATATATGATATGACATGTATGATGTAATGATGCCATGATGATAATGACAAGTGTAATGTGATGATATCATGATGATGATGACATGTATGATACGATGATGATACACATGTATGTGTTATAAATTGATATGATGATGCATGATAGTGTGCGCATGGCTTCAAGGTAAGTAATGCCTACAATGCATGTGTAATTTGCATGATGCATTGAGTTGTTATTGGATTTCCCTATCTGTTGAGTGGTTGTACTCACCCCTTTGGGGACCCACATTTCAGATTAGCGGTATCTTTTCCGCTGTCACGCGTGGTGTATTTTATGGTCTACCATCCGATGTAGAGGTCGAGTGTGCTGAGATAGATTGTCCCTCTGTTCCCGGACTGACTTTTATCCGAGTACGCTGTCTAGTAATGTACGACATAGGCCTGGCTGAAGGCCCTACTATTCAGGATTTCATATCCGTACATGTTCGTCGGGATGGAGCGATGCGAGGGATGTTGCCGCCGCCACCGCCTGATGCACTGGGTTAGGTGTGAGACCTGCGCGCGATGAGTAGGAGTTGTTTCTTTTTGGGGATAGTTAGCCGACACTTATGATGGGGGTTGTTGCATGTGTGATGTTGAGGGTCGAGGTTTCTTTTTTAGGTTTTAGGCTGGACGTGGCTGAGTCCTAGCTTTTCCTTTTTGATGTACCGACCCAAAAGAAATCCCATCTTGAAAATATATATGTAAATAAAGTGTCGTGGCTTGTTTATAAAAATTATGGTGAGTAGTGGTGTGTATTTGTATCATGGTTGGTAGGGGGAGAGACGGTGATGTTTAATTTGCTTCCGCATAATGAGTCGTGCTGGGATCGTTTTGTTTTTTAAAAAAAAATGTGTCTACGAATTAGGACACTTCTTCAAAGTAGAAAGGTGTAACATTGGCGCTGGTGACGACTTGCGAAGGGTTCGGGGTGTCACATGGATAGCCCTTCTTCGACGATTAGAAAGCTGTCAATGAGAATAGACTTTGAGTCTTGAGTTTGGCAGTCCAAAGGTCTTGAGACTTTAAATAGTAGAGTCTGCAAATCTTCGGACTAAATTGATGGAAACGTTTTGTCGGCTTCAAAATACTCCAGGAAGATTTCTCCAACAATCTCCCCCTTTATGATGATGACAAAACTTTCCTATAGATTTGGATAACTTTGACCTACAAAACATTACTCGAGCAAATATGGATATCTTATAAAGATAGATGGCTTATTGATAACACTAGAACCACTAGAATATGCAACCACAGAAAATAGGTAAGTCTTGCATATAAGTAAAGCCATCCATAAGATATCAATAGTACTTAATATAAGCAGTCAATCCAAAATCCCAAATCCAGTCCACATCCAGACACAAAAGTCAAGTCAAACATCAAAACAAATTAAAAAGGTTCAAGTTCAAAAAAGAAAAGTTCAAGGTTCAAAGTTCAAATCATATCTCTCCCTCTTTTTGTCAACATAAAAAAGGTTGAGATGGAATCAAGGATGCTTGGGAATACGAACAAGCTGGAAATCTCCCATTGATTGGACAATGCCTTCCAGCTTTGTCAAATCTTCCTTCAGTTGAGTCACCTCTTCACTCTTAGCATTTGCTTGAATTTGAAGAACAAGGGCTTGAATCTGATCATTCAAAGAACCTAAAGAAGCTTGATTCGCATTCTGTAAATTCTGTACTTCGCATCCCAGAGCATATATTTGACCCCGCATTTCTAGAAGAACATCAAGAATTCTGCGAAAATCTGCTGAATTATCAGTCTGCATACTGGCTTCTGCACGATCAGATGGAGTAAAGGCAGACGATGGTAAATTAGCATAGCCACGCAGATTGGGCGATGAAACATCATGTCCTTCCATAGGAAATTGCGAAGCATAGATGTCCTCTGGATCTACTAGAGAGCGGCTGACTCCTTCACTGGTAGCAGGATATGAGGACATTCGTCTTTTCTCACGATCTCCCCCTGTTTCCATGCCTTTAGGTGGAGAAGAGTGTTCCTCATGCTCTCCTTCCTCTTGATCTCCTCTTTCCTTTTCTTCTTCAATTCTTTCCTCCTCTACATTTCTTTCTTCAACTTCTTTCTCTTCTGCTTCCAAATCTTCTCTTTCTCTAGTCCTCTGTTCAAAGTCTTTCTCTTGTCGTTCCATTGATTTTGGAATAGAACGACTCAGATTCTTCAATGCCATTGCAACAATGGTGATGTCTTCCTCATCTTCTTCATCCTCAACAATGAGAGCTCTTCTTTTCTTGGATGGAGCAACCATGGGCTCCTTCCCTTTTCTTTTTGCTGCCAAAGAGATTTTATGAGCTTTGACAGGGGTTTTCTCCTTGAATTTCTCCAACGCCTTGTTGAGTTCCTTCAGACGCATTTTAGACACCATTTTCAGTCCAACTACCATTTGATCACAGGTTCGAACACAGAGAATCCGGGGAGGCTGAACATTCAAATGTCTGAATAACTTTGTCACAAGAGCTGGATAAGGAAGTTGACCCTTGTCCTTCACCACTACTCTATACACGTGGAATATAATAATGTGAGGAAGAGAGAACTTTCTTCCAGCATTGATGGCATACATCAGCTTAGCCTATGAGTTTGAAACATCAGTTTTTGAAGTAGACTTCAGTTTGAGGCGATTGATCACAATCTTGTGAAGCAAAATGTTGAATGCACTCATCCTTAAGTAGGAAACCTTTCCTTCTGTCCTTCTATCCTTAACAAGTTCCAACGTAGTACGAGCAATAGAGACATTGAAAGGTTGATATCTTCCTCTCTCAACCCCAATCACGTCAGCCAACATATTTACATCCACCACATAGTCCTGATCTCAAACACTAAAAGAGAATCTATTCGCATTTAAGAAACTGAGATTCAAATAGAAATATGCAGTGAGTTTAGCATAGGCTTCTGTAGATTCAGAACAAAACTGTTCAAGTTGAAGAAGACTGAATTTTTCCCTTAAACATTCACAGCGTCAAGGAAATCAAAATCCACACTTCTAGGGTTTATGACCCCACGCTTCAACAACTTAGAGTATAGATGCTTGTGTTCCTCCGATCGAAACAACTCTGTCCTTTTGCCTCGAATTTTTGATGCAACACCCATTCTCGGTTGAAATTGACTGTATAGCTTGTCATCATCATTCCCATCTAGCTGATTTAGCCCTCCAACACGTGGATCGATTGGAATGTTTGCCATTGCCTCTTCTGCCGACCCAGCAGGGGCAATTCACAACTGTTCCGTTGTGCGTAAAAAGAAGGTTTCATTTTTGAACCCTTTGTCTTTCAAAAATTCATCAATGTAGTTCAAAGGAGTTCCACCCCTTTTCAAAGCACGATAAATGTTGTAGGTAAAAGAGGGCTTAAGAGTTCTTACGGATTATGCATCCTCGATTATTTCTTCTTCTTCTTGACGAGCAACATTCTACAGTCTAGATGGTGAAGATGGACGCTGCTGAGAATGTTGTGGGCTCTGCTACTGACTAGGAAACTCTTCTTCCTCGGTGAGATCAAAGTGCGTAAGCCCCTCACGCATTTGCTGCGGTCCCTGTTCGTGATCCTCGAAGACTTCCTTTGAGACAACATCTTTCACAGTTTTTGAAAGATTCCAAACTTGACTTTCCTAAGAAAGATGACAACTTTTCGAAGATTAAACAAGAGAAGAAGATAGAAGTGGAAGATCAATGCTTTTTAGGGTTTTTGGAGTTAAACGGAGAGGAACCGACAGTATATAGGTCAGTCGAAGAGAGGCATACAAAACGTCGTAATGGAAAGTAAAAAGATGCCCTTTTAAAAATATATGCCTTTTAAAAAAAAGAATTAGATAACTGCCATTTAAAAATTAACTCCATTTTCGAAAAAGAAAGATTGCACTAATCACGGATATTGAAAGTAGCAAAAATCAATTATGGACAGATGATCGTACCTTTTCAAGATTTAATCGAGAGAGAATGAAATAACTTGCAATCAAAAACCTTGATTATCTCGATTCCGAGACTAGACTTTTACTTCTTCAAATCTCAAGATGTTGAGTCTGGTACGAATAACTTCAAATTAATTTTTCTCCAAAGGCTTTGTAAATATATCCGCCAGTTGGTTCTTTGAGTCAACGGCTATAGAAAGAGCCATTGTATTTTGCTTCCTTGAAAATCACGACATGTCCCCGCTTCCAAGTAGTTGACAGGTACCTAAGGTGCTCTTTCTATCAACTCGCATTCGGCTAGATCTGCGTCTAAGTATCCAAGAAGAGTAAAGTCTCCTTTTTAGGATACCAAAGACCAAGGCTTGAAGTTGATGCAATGTATTTGATAATACGCTTTGCAGCACTTAGATGAGATTCTTTTGGATCTGCTTGAAATATGGCACAAATGCAAACGCTAAACAAGATGTCAGGTCTAGAAGCAGTAAGATAAAGAAGTGAACCAATGATACTCATGTATAGCTTCTGGTCAACTTTCTTTCCTCCTTCATCTTTGTCTATCTTCAAAGAGCTTGACATTGGTAAATCAGTCTTTTTGCAATTTTCCAGTCCAAACTTTTTGACAAGATCATTAGCATATTTTTCTTGATGAATAAAGGTTCCTTCCTTCAATTGTTTCACTTGAAGTCCAAGAAAGAAGGTTAGTTCACCCATCATGCTTATTTCAAATTCATCCTGCATAGACTTAGAGAATTTCTTGCACAGACTTTCATTGGAGGATCCAAAAATAATATCATCAACATATATTTGAACAAGCAGAAAACTTTTGTTTTCTATTTTGATAAACAGAGTAGTGTCTACTTTACCTTTGACAAAGCCATTTTGAATTAAAAAATTACTCATCCTGTCTTACCAAGCTTGAGGTGCTTGCTTTAAACCATATAAGGCATTTTTCAGTCTGAATACTGAATCTGGTTTCCTTGGGTCTTCAAACTCAAGGGGTTGTTCCACATAGACTTCCTCATGGATAAATCCATTCAGGAAAGCACTTTTGACGTCCATTTGGAATAACCTGAAATTTTTATAACAAGCAAAAGTAAGTAATAATCTAATTGCTTCTAACCTCGCTACTGGTGCGTAAGTCTCATCATATTCTATCCCTTCTTCTTGCGTATATCCTTTGGCCATGAGTCTTACTTTGTTTCTTACAACCTTTCCTTTCTCGTCCATCTTGTTCCTGAAAACCCATTTAGCTCCAATAATAGATTTACCTTTCGGTTTAGGAGTTAATTCCCATACATCATTGATACTGAATTGTCTAAGTTATTCTTGCATAGCTTCAATCCAGCTTTCATCAGATAAAGTTTCTTCTATGCTTTTTGGTTCTATTTTAGAAATAAGAGCCACAGCACTAGACTCTTCGCGCCTTTTGGATCTTGTGCGAATTCCTTCATTAATGTCGCCAATAATGAGGTCTTTGGGATGATTTGGACTTATGCTTCCGATTCTTGGTTGATTTGTCGAGTTGATGATCACTTTCTTCATTTGAATCTTCAACAATTATTTGATACTTTGGTCTTTCGAAGTCTAAGCGCTTCTTGAGATTTTGACTTTGTAGAGTCGGAGCAGTTCGGATTCTTCAAGATGAGTCGAATAGATTCGTTTTGCATAGAATCTTGGAATTTGATATTCATTGATTCCTCCACAGATTGAGATTTCTTGTTGTAGATTCCGTAGGCTTTGCTTGAGGTAGAATATCCAAGAAAATGCCTTCATCTGATTTTTCTTCAAACTTGCCAACTCGATCATTTGCATTTTTCAATATAAAGCATTTACATCCAAACACATGAAAATATGAAACAATAGGCTTCTTTTCTTTGAATAACTCATATGGGGTTTTTTCCAGAATTGGTCTTAGAAAAACTCTATTAATAATATAACATGCTGTAGAAACTGCTTCAGCCCAAAAACGTGAAGAGATGTTACTTTCAATTAAAAGTGTTCTAGCCATTTTTTGAAGTGACCTATTCTTTATTTCCATGATTCCGTTTTGCTCTAAAGTATATGGAGAGGAGAACACATGCTGAAAACCATATTCATCACAGAATTTTGTAAAATCTTGATTTTCAAATTCACCTCCATGGTTTGTTTTTATACTTGAAATAACATAGCATTTTTTTCATTTTGAATCTTTTTAGCAAACTTTTCAAAGTAAGAAAAGGTTTCAGACTTACTTGTCGGAAATATACCCAAGTAAATCGTGAGTAGTCATCCATAATTATTAGGCAATATTTCTTACCTCCAATGCTCTGAGTTCTGGTTGGTCCAAAGAAATCCATATGCAGAAGCTGCAGTACATGATTAGTGGAAACTTGATTTATTGGTTTAAAGGAATTTCTTACCTGCTTTCCCAATAAATATGGTGTACATAGATCAGACTTTTGGTATGACAGATTGGGTAGACCACGAACTAGCTTCTTTGCTAAAATTTTGGCTATTTGCTTCATATTGATGTGCCCAAGTTTTCTGTGCCATAAGTTTGCTTCGTCTTGAATTGAGATTAGACATTGTGATTCATCTGGTTTCACGTCCAAGAGATAGATATTTCCATGTCTTCGACCCATGAATGACCGAGTAGAATCTTTCTTTTGGTTCCTGAACATATTCCTTCTTGAAAATTGATTTTGAAACCGGCACGCACGCCTGACCGATCACGAACAGATTGTAGTTGAGTCCTTTTACTAAGGAAACATTGATGAGGTTTCCAATCTTTACAGTTCCGAATCCCACAATTCTTCCTTTGTTGTTTCCTCCAAAAGAGACTTTTCCACCATTTACTTAAATAAGCTTTATGAAGCAATTTGAATCTCCTGTCATATGTCTTGAGCATCCACTATCTAGATACCATTTTACATTTTTCTTGATAGTGACCTGCATTTAAAAAAGAGACTCAAACTTTCTTTGGTACCCATATTTTCTTGGGTCCATTGGTGTTAGTATGATATGCGGTTTTTGTCAATACTTTCTTAACAGATTTCCAAACCATAGGACATTCTTTCTCAAAGTGATCTGAACTTTTGCACTTTGAACATCCAAGAACATTGTGACCTACTGGTTTTACAAAGACCTTTTTAAAATGATTTTTGTAAGCATCTCTTGTGGGTATTTGCTTAATTCTTTCATTCACTTTAGGAAAATCAATTAAAGGAATGGTTTCCACAATCATTCCCAAACCAGATTTATTGAAATAAGGTCTTTGTGCTAAAAGAATTTTCTCAAGTTTCTCAGATCCTATTGAAAATCTTTTGGAAATATTTGATATGTCATTTTTTAAAAATACATTTTCTTTTGAAAGGATGTCTTCTCTTTCTTTAAGAGTAGAAACATTCATGTCTAAACATTTCACATTTTCTTTCAAAACATTTTCCTGTTGTTTCAGTGCAAAATTTTCCTTTTTAAGTTCGGAAATCCTTTTAAGAGAAGTCTTAAGATTAAAACACAACTCATCAATGTATTTATAAACTTTAATAGGGATTTTAGAGTTACTCACCTCAAATTCACTATCTGAATCCGAGTCTGTCTCGGAGTTTGAATCTGAATTCGATGGTGCCATCACACATATGTTGGCATAATCATCATTACTTTCTTCACATTCTGTATCACTCCAGGTTTCTGCTTTAAAAGCCTTTGATACTTTTCAGCTTTTCCTTTCTTCTTCCTCAGAAGAGGACAGTTGGGTCCGATGTGTCCCTTTTTCTTACATTCAAAGCAGACTACATCTCTATTTGATTCATCATCCTCAACAAACTTAATCTGTTGCTTTTAAAAACTTTGTTTCTTTTGATTGAATCTTCTTCATTTTCTGTTCAGCTTTCTGAATCTTCTTATCATGAGAGCAAGCTCCTTATCATCCATATTGTCTTCAGAATTTGTAACATCAGAATCATCATTGGATTTTAATGCAATGGATTTCTTACCTTTAGGATCTTCGTCTTCATTGATTCGTTCCACTTCATAAGACTGAAGAGTTCCAACCAACTCATCTACAGATAGTGGCATAATTCTTTGTGTCTCCCTTATTGAGGTCTTTATGCGATTCTACTTCATGGGATTAGAAATTGGTTTACCTTGATTTTCAAGACCATTCACGATTTCTGTAAAACGATTAAACATGTCAGATATAGATTCTCTTGATTTCATTTTGAAGGCTTCGTATTGACCGAGGAGAATGTTGATTCTGGTTTCTTTCACTCGATTGGTTCCTTCATAGGTAATATGTAATCTATCCCAAACTTCTTTCATTGTAACAAAAGAAGATATTCGGTTATATTCAGTAGATGACAAAGCACAATATAAAGAATAAATTGCTTTTGCATCAAGAGCTTGTCTCTTGGTTATCACTTCCTAAGTCATTTCACTAGACTCAACAGCTTCTTTTCCTCTCTCTAAGACAGATGTAGCTTTAGGAATGATTCCTTTATCTACAACGTCTCATTCCAGAGGATCCTTTGATCTTAAGAATGCCTTCATCTTGTTTTTCCATATGTTATATTCCTTTCCGTCAAAGTAAGGTGGTCTGGTATTGCTTTGTCCTTCTACCAGCCCTGGAGCTAACATACTAACCATGGATCTTTAACTCTGAAGTAAAATACTTCAAACAAAGTGAGTACACAGGCTCTGATACCAATTGAGATAGCTAGTATAAGCACCTAGAGGGAGGTAAATAGGTGTAAAAATATTTTCTCGAGATAAGAGAGCAATACTAAGCAGACAATAAATAGGAAGATCTTCTTTCGTTAACAAGGGGAATTATGATCAAAGTAAAGCAGAGAGTAAGGAAGAGAAAATGAACATAGAAATTATAGTGGTTCGGCTTATTCCAAGCCTACGTCCACTCTTCCGCACTGACAGCCCATTGGCTATATTTCACTATGAACAAAACAAATGTTACAGCAAGGTTCTCTTTTATTCCACAGTGTAGATACTCTATCACACTTCCTCAAGGTTTCTCAGTAATATGAACTCTCTTTTGTGTACAAGATTTCACTCAGAAAATGAATTGACTAATAACAAAGAGCTTTAGACTTTGGAATTCTTCTATCACGCACCCACTCGAACAACTGGAACGTCTTCCTTTTATACTCCTTTATGCCATCATACCCGTTGGCACTTACTAAAGGAATTCTTCCAATCTTCCCGTTGGACAGAATCAATTAGGAAGATCATTCAAGCTATTTAAAGAACATGTCAATTGTCACGCCCCGATCCTCGGGCACGCACACATCCTTCTCATTTGGTCGATTTTATAATGCGATATCCCAGGACAATGTATCGCCGACCATTTCATTTTTTAAGCACATGCGGAAGCAGTTAAAATCCCCAGACAATAAATCAATGGGATAGAAAAGCAGGGCCATATTTTTCATATTGAAATTTATAACCGAACTTTTATACAGAACACAAACCACTTCAAAACTATTCACATCAAAATGGAGATCTCAAAAGAAGATAGAAACTTAGACGAACTGGGCCGTACTCAAGGCCCTTCTCGGGATTATCTTCTTCTCCCAAATATCTTTCTCCTTAAGTTTCACCTCCGAGTTCTCCTTCTTAGACTCCTCCTCAGCTCCTCAGCGAGGTCCTGAAATGGTTTTCCCCAAACTGGGATGAGACTACGTCTCAGCGAGTTCTACCCCACTAAGCCCGATTAGATAAACTATTATACTACATGTTGCCTAAACACGCACAGGGCAGAGGACTTACCTTGGCCTCTGATCCCACCTGCAAGTCAGTACAATTCACAATGAACACCCATTCGCTTCAAACAAATCGAACTAGTCGATTACATGTCATACAATTCAATCCCCATTGTGGGATATTTAAAAGCTAGGCCACGTGCATTCTCCAGGACGACCTTCCAAGTCTCCGAGCCACGTGCCTCAAACCTCGGACCCACGTGCATTCTCTAAGGCGACCTCTTCGCCAAGGTGGTACATCAAGCCACCGAGCCACGTGTCCTTTTTACGATGCCCGGGCCCACGTGCATTCTCTAAGGTACTCGCTTACCAAAGTGACGCATCAGATCACCGAGCCACGTGCCCTTTTAGATGCCATTCCGAATACTGGATGCACGTGCATTCTCTAAGGTACTCGCTTACCAAAGTGACGCATCAGATCACCGAGCCACGTGTCCTTTTAGATGCCTGGGCCCACGTGCATTCTCTAAGGTACTCGCTTACCAAAGTGACGCATCAGATCACCGAGCCACGTGCCCTTTTAGATGCCAAACTCTGTCACCGAGCCACGTGCATTCTCCAGGACGACATACCGAGTCTCCGAGCCACGTGCATTCTCTCAGGCGACCTTTTCGCCAAGGTGATATATTCAACCACTGAACTCACGTGCATTTTCCAAGTGATATTCCAATTCACCAAGCCCACGTGTCCTCTTTCAAGTGGTTACCAATCTTCTTTCAATACCGATAACCAATGCCCAACGATTTCTCATTCAAATAATTAAATCAACTCAACAAAGCATTATAAATGCCGAATAACATACTTGGCCAAACACCAAATCAATAATTCAATCTCAATCGATTCCAATCAATTTAGAGTAAATCCCTAAAATATCACAATTCATTCAATTCCATACAACATAGAGCTCAAATAAATAAACGGACTACACCACGACGATCAGCACGAGATTTCGGTCGTCGGCCATCAAAATCTTAATTTCCGAAAAATAATTAATTAAAATAATTAATTTCGAAAATTAAATAATTAATATTAAAAATTCAATTTAGCTCAAAATAAAGCCCGATTAAATAAACGGACTTCACCACGATCATCAGCATAATTTTCCGGTTCCAGACCATCTCAGTTGAATTTTCGGAAAATAAATAATTATTTAATTAATTTCGAATATTAAATAATTAATATTAAAAATCCCATTTAGCTCAAATTAAAGCCCGATTAAATAAACGGACTTCGCCACAGTCATCTGCATAATATTCCGGTTCCGAACCATCTCCCTTGAATTTTCGGAAAATAAATAATTATTTAATTTAATTCCGAAAATTAGTATTTAAATACTAAAAAAAAAAATCCACTTAGGCCTGAAAAGCCTAATTGGAGCCCACTAAGGGTCGGGAAAAATCCCGAGGCACTTCCAATAATTAGTAGACCACGTCTACTTGCTAAGCCAAGCAAGCAATCAATTTATCTAAATCACATCACAATTGACTAATAATTGCTAATTTATTCTAATCTAACAACCTAAACGTAATTAATTAAATCTAAACCAACCTTAAGCATAATTAGCCAACTAATCCAAGATTAGTGAGATTACTCACCAAATCGCGCTCAAATCGGATCAATCCGACGGCGGTGACGCGAACGATTGTTCCCAAAGCACCGCTCGGGTTCGGGGCCGGGGAAACGGCCCAAAACGGCCCGAACCAGCTGGAAACCCATTTCGTGGGTTTCGCCCATGGCTGGTCGGAGCAGATCCGGCGGCCAAAACGGCGAGGGAAGGCCGGCGGAGGACGAGGGGGATGCCGGGAAGTCAGGCGGGGTTGGGCGGTGGCCGGAGGTGGCCGGACGGTGGCTGGTCGGTGCGGAACGGCCACTGGGTTGGCTGGATCACGCGGAGGGGAGGAGGCGCGCGAGCGACGACGGCGGGACGGCAACGGGCGCACGGGCGCGGGCGGCGTGCGGCGGTGCGGCGGGGGACGAGCGGCGAGCGGTTCTCGGCGAGCTGCGATCTCCGAGCTCTGGTTCGCACGCGAAGAAAAGAAGGAGAAGAAAAGCTGGTTCTGTCGTGAGGGGGAAGAAAGAAGAGAGAGGAGAGAGAAGGATATGCATTGACCAGTCAAAGAAAGAGAGAAAGAGGGAATGAGCGGTGGGGAATTCGCACGAGGGGGAAAGGGAGAGGAGAGAGGAGAGAGAAAGAAAAGAAAGAAAAAGAGAAAAAGGAGAGGAAAAGGGAGAGAGAGAAAGAAAAAAGGGGGAGAGAGAAAAAGAAAAACAAAAATGCATAATGCCTTTATGCAATTTTCCTTTTCTCTTTTCCTTTTCCTTTCTATTTTCTTTTGGTCTTCAATTCTTCCTCCGATAATTTCTTTATTGAAATTTCGGACTCGGCAATAAATTGATAGACGATGAGACAGTCCTAAAAATGAATTGTGACATGTCCGAATATTCGATTCCCAAAACCGAATTAAATTTCATGATTAAAATCGACCGGACGCGATTCTAGTCCAATCCAACAAATTAGGTAGCTTTTAGGGATTTTACCGCGGATATATCCCTTAACGGCTTCACCCAATAGGTTAGCTAACTCGTGAGTGATCAGCTCAGAGAAAAAGGATCATAGGCACGCCGACGATATGCACATTTCACTTTATCGAAATGGGGTCGAATTTCAGGATGTCACATCAATAGCCCATCAATCCTGCTCGCCCATACAATCAGGATCTTGGTTTCCATAAGTAGAACCTTCCAAGTATACTTCGCCAATCATTGGATCCTCAATCTTTGAATCAATAAAAGATTCCGTTATGTTATATCCAGCCAAGAGATCTTCTTTAGTCAATAAGGTCAAATCCTTAACGAAACATCCAGTCCTGGATAGCCCTTCTTCGATGGATTAGAAACTGTCAATGAGAATAGACTTTGAGTCTTGAGTCTGGCAGTCCGGAAGTCTTCAGACTTTAAATAGTAGAATATGCAAATCTTCATACTAGACTGATGGAAACGTTTTGTCAGCTTCAAAATACTCTAGGAAGATTTCTCCAACAGTTATCAGCTGGGTTTGCACCTGTGAGAAAGTAGCCTAGTGGGGAGCACCATAGGGATCGGAAATTCATCCGGTATGGCTGTGATGCGAAGATGTACTTGTCAAAGTAGGCTGTGGAACACGTTTCGCAGTGGTTTGTTGTGTAATTCAGTAATGTTCGCAATCATGAGCCGCTGGGAGACGACCAGGTTTGTCTCTTGCCCACTTATAGATAGATTCATGAAGCTGATCAAGAGCGGATACTTTTGCTATCTAAAGCTGGGTTTCCGATTCATTGCATAGTGAAGGTCTTGGAATTAGAAAAGGGGATTCAAGGTGGACGATTGCCATTCTTGGAGAGGGATGTTAGTAACTTTATTCATAACAGGAAGAAAGAAGTTCGAGAAAATGATGCTTTGCTCGATGATAAGAGAGAAAAACGATATAATGGAACTTATTGAGGCCTGCAAGGCCTCGAAGGAGGCAGATGAAGGCTTTAATTATGATTATAGCGTGGATGACAATGACAAACTTGAGCACATTACTTGGTCATACGGCAATTCAGCTAATGCACACACCATATTTGGTGATGCAGTGCATTTTGACATGCCATACCGATCAATCACTTATTGTATGTTGTATGGGGCATGGTTTGGCATTGACGGCAATGGCAGAATGATAATTTTCGGATGTACTCTGTTGCAGGACGAGGCACCACGGTCATTTGCCTGGGCTTTACAGGATTATCTCTCTGTTCCTCTAGATAGATCCATATCCTGTACTCTGCATTTCCTCATAGATGATGTTTGTCTCCCTGGATACAGAGTTTTGTCCGGTTTATGAGAGGAAGAAGTCCTCAAACAATCTTAACTGATCCAGGACAGGCCTCAGAGATGCAGTTAGGGGCGAACTACCAAACACAAAGCACGTTACTTGCATGTGGAATATTTCGCCCAAGGTATGGAGTTGGTTCTCTGTTCCACTTTGATCTCAATATGCAGACTTCAGATCTGAGTTTGATGCATTGCATTGAGTAGAGAATACAGAAGACTTTGAGTTACGATGGAATGAGATGGTTTCTCGGTTTGGACTGGGTTCAGATAAACACATTGCTTTACCTTATTCAATTCGGACTTCTTGGGCATTGTGCTATACGAGGGGTCACTTTCTTGCTCGAATGACAACTGTTGCATCTCTTAGATCTGTAGATTCGTTCCTGAAAGGAATCTTCGGCCCAAATGCATGCTTGCGTAGGTTTTTTGACCAGGTATAGCACTTGAAGGTTTTGTCCTCTCCGTGACCTTATATTCCATTTCATTTCCTTTTCTTCCCCTGTCTTGATGTAGAGTTTTTGGGCTGTTTTCAGGTAGGAATATCAGCTAATTTCCAAAACCAGTCACACCTTGAAATGCAGTATATGCCTTCCAAAGCATGCATTCCAATGGAAGAGCATGCACGAAGCATTCTAATGCCTTTTGCATTCAATGCTTTCCAAAATGAACTTGTGCTGACCATGCAATATGCCATGTCTGAATTGGCCGATGGTTCCTACCTTTTACGCCATTATAAGAAGATGGATGGCGACTGTCTTGTCATGTGGATACCAGAAGAAGAGCAAATTCACTGCTCATGTAAGGAATATGAATCTTCAGGGATTTTATGCAGACATGCCCTTTCTGTTTTTATTAGAAAAAATTACTTTCAACTTCCCGGTAAATACTTCATTAGTAGATGGCGCCGAGAAAGCTCTATGACATGTTATGATGAACCTGCTCCTCAAGATATTGACAATGAATGGTTTCGAGAATATCAGTCCCTCAGTGAGTCACAGTACACAGAATCATCGCTTACAAGGGGGCGTACCAATTATGTCTGCAGGGAATTAATGAAAGAAGTCAAAAGGATCCTTGAAGAAGTTAGGAGCATGCTGGAGACTGATGGTGTTGCAGTGGATTTGACACTTTCTGTAACTGGATGATCTTTCTGGTGGTGCTTGTTGCACTTGCAAGTGCCTGAGCTTCTTGCATTTTTCACATTAAGGATTGAGCAGATGATTGAAAATGGTCTGAAATGTGAAGAGAAGTGAAGATCTTTTACTCTGTTTCCGTGGTCAAGAGCAGGAGAGGGAGTGTGACTGTACATGCAGGGACTTGATATAGAATTCATCACTCTGCAATCGCCCGTTGGTGGCTCCAAGTGAATCACTCCTGAAGCTGAAGATAAAGAACCGAGGATGTGGACATAGGCACAAGGTAGTCTTTGTACAATTTGTATGCAAAAAATAACTGAAGTAGATTAGCTGCATTTCACCAATACAGATGAATTTCTTAATGAAAAAGCTTCATTCTTCTTTGTCTTTCCATTTATATGGCAGCAAATTTTGATTGCATATCTTTTGGCTTGGCAGTCAATGTTATGATATGCTGGGAAGACATGAAATATCTTCATGACATCTCATGTATATGGATTGTTTCAAATGAATGATATAATATCTTTCTCCTTTTTTCGGGTGAATGGAAGTGTAAATGTTTAACTTGCATTAGCTTCCGTTCTTCATTGTTAAGGCTGGGACACTTCAATCTTCTCCTGATGCAAAACAGTGGACACAAGTAAAACTCGCAAAGGTACACTCAGAAGCACAAACACGAAGCGCACCAGAGATAAAATCTCGACAATTTATTAATTCAAAGATATAAGCTGTTTACATTCAAAGAAGGGACCAATGTAAATTGCTTAACAATAAAACCTCAAGGACTTGTTTAATACATATTATTGATTGATTTGATTGCGTACAGAAACCAAGTTTTCATTGGCCTCATAGGCCTAAAAACACACTTTCCGTTTCAACTTTCAACATGCTTCAATTTTATTTTATTTTTTGGTTTCAAGCACTCGATGACAACGAAGATTCTTCTCATAGTTTGTCCTTATAAACCTCCAAAAACGACTCTGTTTCAACCATTCCTCATCGACCCATTAACATTTGATTGATTTTCCTGTAACTGGCTCCATTATTTCCTCAGGACATGTTGACGCGGCCACCTTCTACAACTTTCAACCCTTTCAGATTCACATATCAAAGGGATGACCCAGTCATAAAGGTTATATAGAAAAGTTCTACTTAGCTACTCCTGGTCAAACACTGCTATTTCTCTTTCCTCTCTCAACCGCCCGATTCGAGATGATAGCATAACTTGTTTCATTTCATCATATGGGTTTCAATTGAACGATGCTACAAATGTCAATAATCTCACTCATTGCAGATCTGCTAGTGCTAAGCTGAGAGAGAGACATCTAGACCTGCCAAGCTGAACAAACCATTGCTATGGTGAGCTCAGGTTCAGGAATATCATCCGGAAGCAAGTATGAAGTGTTTCTAAGTTTTAGAGGACCTAACACTCGCAATGGATTCACCGACGTCCTCTTCCATAGCTTGATCAATGCTGGAATCTGCGTCTTCCAAGACAACGAAGAGCTCCATGTCAGAAAAAGGATCAATGGATTGCTTCAGCGAACAATTGACAACTCTAGGATCTACACTCCGATCTTCTCTCAGACCTACGCATCAAGTCAATGGTGCCTCCACAAACTTGTGTAGATCGTGGCACATACCTTCAAATCAAAAGGTAACAAAGAGATCCTACCTATTTTTTTCAATGTGGAACCCGATGGTGTTAAGTTGAAAACTCCATTGTATCGGGATGTGATACTAAATATGGAGTGCGAGAAGAAGTTGAGCAACGAGCAAGTAGATGTGTAGAGAGAGGCTCTCATGGAGGTTGATGCAATAAAGGAGTGGGAAGTAAGAAATACAAAGGGTAAGCTAGCTGATTTCTAGATGCTTGTTCCCCAATTTTTTTTAGCACTTACTCAGAGTTCTAAAAATTCCAGTATGATTGAGACGGACGTTTTATTAAAGTAATACTGAATGATGAACCACTGTTACGTTTGTCAAAAAAAGTGAACTTCTTAACAAGGTGATCTTATGCAATGAACGAGGAATGATATTAATAGCTAGGTAGCTAAATTAATATTTGATTGTGCTCAGTTGGAGGAAAAAGAATGGAATAATAAAACGCCATGCACATCCCTATCTACCCGTTAATCTCTCAATACATTAGACATTTCTCCTCGTGAACACACCGTGTTCAATTTCTATAGCCATTGCTTGAAAATGGATCAGAAAATGACAATTTCAAAGGCATAATAATTATACAATCTATTTCGCATGAACATGTATCAACGCAATCCCAAAATTGCTAACCTCATGTTGGAATCTAAGTCAATTTTCGGGTCATGACATCGCGCACGTGTTGCCAAGCGCAAAAAAGTATGTTTGGAGTGGTGTTAATGTCCAATGTGAACTCTCAACGGTCACTTTTAGATAGTTAAGGTCCCAATATATCTCCGATTGTCGTGTAGTTATACGATGCTTGAATAACACCACTTCTAGCTAGGTAATCGTGATTTCGCTTTTTCCCCCCATTGAAATGGTTTTTCATTGTGGCAGCCGCGGCGATTTCATCCAATGGTAGTTGAGGAGGTTGTGGAAAAGTTGAAAACAAAACATAAATTAGTGACTGAACATTTAGTTGGAATTGATGATTGAGTTGAAGTAATAAGCAAATTGTTAGACATCAATCTAGTAGCGTGCGACTCATTTAAATTCATGGCATGCGGGGTATCAGTAAAACGACTCTTGCAAAGGTCATCTTCAACAAACTCTCTTCCCATTTTCAAAGATGTTGTCGTTTCCTTGAAGATGTTTGAGCAAAGTCATCAAGAATTGATGACTTAGGTCAGTTGCAAAAGAAATTATTTGAAATCGACGTTCACGCAGGGACAAGGAGCATTAACGAAATTGATTATGGAATGAAGAGGCCTAGAGAAGCACTTTGCAATAAGAAAGTCTTCATTGTACTTGATGATGTTGATAAAAACGAACAAGTGGGGAAATTAGTTAGAAAGAGTACCTTGAATTCAAGATCTAGAATATTGATTACAACTAGAAAAAAAAAAAAAAGATGTTCTATAAATCAATAGTCTAAAGCGTCATATTTTGAATTATGAAATGATGAGTACTGATTGTGCCCTTGAGCTTTTCAGTAGGCATGCATTTAACAGAGAATTTCCTTCAAAAGATTATAAGGATCTTTCAAGCAAAATCGCATCTTCTATGGGGAGACTTCCGTTGGCTTTATAAGTAATTGGTTTGTTACTCCACCACGAAACGCAAGAATTATGAAAAGAGACATTGGACAACTTAAGAAAATCATGTCATGAGGATGTTTTTGCAAAGTTGAAGATCAGTTATGATGCCTTGAGTTTCGAGCAACAACAAATTTTCCTCGATATCTCATGTTTTTTCATTGCTAGGGTTAAGCAGAATGCAATTTACATGTGAAGAGATTGTGAGTTTTTCCCTAATACTAGAATTGATGTCCTCATCAACAAGTCTTTGGTAAAGATTGGGGAGGACAGTGAGTTTTGGATGCACAATCAACTCATAGGTCTTGGAATAGGAATTGTTAGTCAAGAAAATCGAGTGAATTTTGGAAGGCATAGTAGGTTACGAAATTGCAATAAATCCCTTGATACAAAAACCACAAAGGAGGGACAGCACTAGGATGCTCTTTTTCTCTCTCTCTTTTTCCATTTTAATCCTTTTCCTCGAAGAATGTCAAATACCATTGATTTCTTGCTCTCATTTGTAGATTAAAAATGTTGAAGCATTGGATCTTGATCTACGCAGAAGTTATCTTGAGGGCGTTATTAGAAGTGAAGAGATTGGAAAGTTTGAACATTTAAGACGCATCAAATTAAATGGGGAACCTTTGTTGGTAACTTAGCAAATCATCTTACCAATTTAAAATGGCTTTGTTGGAGTTATCTTCCTCCAACCTCAAAGCTAACCAACATGCACTTAAAGAATGTGGTAATTGTTGAATTAATCCAAAATGACTTCATAGATGATTCGAAACTAGAGAGCATGATCAAGGTTCATAATATGATTATCGTGACATCCTAAAATTTGATCCCGTCTCAAATATGTGAAATGGGCATTTTGTCGACACGCCTATGATCATTTTACTTTGAATATGGCTCCTCACGAGTTAACTAATCTATTAGGTGAAGCCGTTAAGGGATATAAACACGGCAAACTCGAGAATTCGATCGAAAATCGACTACTTGACTGTAATAATTGGCAAGGGTCAATACAACACCATTATAATTGATTATTGATCAGATATAGGTCGATTCGACGGAACCACGTAATTGAACGGTGATTCCGCCGAATTGCAAAATTCATTTCGAACGACACTAACCCGGTTTTCTATCGAAATTATATTTAGTACATGTAATTGAAACCTTGCGATTTTTATGACAACCAAGAGTCGTCTATGATTCGGAGATGCACAAACGTGGATCGAGAATTATCAACCACGGGTCAAACGCGCTAAAATCCCTAAAAGCTACCCGATAGGTTAGGTTGTACTAAAATCGCGTTTGGTCAATTTTAACCACAAAATAGACTTCAATTTTGAGAATCGGAGGTTCAAGCGTGTCACAATTCAATTTTAGGATGCCTTCTCATTTTTTCGGAGAAATTTCGTTGAGTCTGGAATTTTACAGAAAAATCAGTTTTCGAACAAAATGGAGAATAAGTGGAAATTCGGATTAAGAGGAGAAAGGGGCTATTTGCTGCCCAAAAATGACTTATTTGTGGAATTAAGGACTAATTCTTCATTGGATGGACCAAGGACTCTGTGGCATAGAGACTTTTGGGGCATGCAATGATGAATTAGATTTTTGGTTGAAGCTTGGACTTAATTGTTTTATCTTTCCTCCCTCTCTTCTCATGCACATTCCCCCCCCCCGGTAGGTTCTGCCAACCTCCCTCTGCTCATGTCTCTCTCAATCCCTTCCCTCACGCTCACCCCATTCCCTTCATCCTTCACGTCTCCACCTTTTTCCCCCTGCACTCTCTCCATCTCATCTTCATTTCCCCTATCGCAGCTCCACCATCAACGGCTCCATCACGCCATCTTCAACTCCCACCCACCAGCAGTTCCCATCTATCTCCACTGAGCAGCACCTCAGGCCC
This sequence comes from Eucalyptus grandis, assembly GCF_016545825.1. Lineage (NCBI taxonomy): Eukaryota > Viridiplantae > Streptophyta > Magnoliopsida > Myrtales > Myrtaceae > Eucalyptus > Eucalyptus grandis. The sequence continues at coordinate 36,322,609 of NC_052614.1, read as the reverse complement.
GCCAGCCTTCTTGCCCTTCAATTTGCTGCTGCCGCACCTCACCCAGCAGCAGTCCACAAGTCCAACGCCACCAGCCCACTCCAGCAGCAGCCGCAGCTCCTTACACGGCCACCCACTATCCAGCAGTCAGCCCCAGCTCGCCCAGCCGCCTCAGCCATGCCGAACAGCCCCTCCTTGGCAGAACCGAACCAGCCACAAGCCGTGAGCTTGTGGGCTGTTTTCCTTCGCCGTTAGGCTTCCATTGGAGACACAGTTGGCTTGGATCTTCACCGCCTTCGCGTCGCCATCGCCGTGAGCCTACGGCCGTCGAATTCTGGTGAGTTAACTCCCTAATCTTTTATTATGTTGTTAATTGCGCTTAGGGGGTTAGATTAATATTAATTATCCTAGTTAGATTAGTGTTAATTAGTCTGGTTAGGTTAGTGTTAAGTGGATTAGCTTAATTTCATATTCGGTTTACTGGACAATCATTGTTTGCTATTTTTGTGGAGAAAAATGTGCTACGATTTTGAGGTTATTTCCTTCTTGAGAAATGTTCTAGACATCTTCAACTATGACATATATTTTACTCAAAATTTTAAGGATTTAAAATAATGAGATTTCAGTTTTTTATTTGCAAAACAGAATCTCGGATTGTGTTGGAAACAGTGACCTTTCGGGGTTCAAAGGATTTTTATAAACCCTTAGGGTTCGATTTTCGAAAGAGTTTATTCACAAAAGTTGTTCATCATCTTGTAGTCTAACATATTCAAATTTCAGATCAAATGGACAAGTTTTGGATCTCAAACCAAACTAATTGTGGAAAACGTAATTTCTTAATACAAACACAGTTTTGGTAGCGGTTTGAGTGAATTACTTCTCTTATTCTAGAAAGAATTGGGTCAAGGTGTCTTCATGAAAAGTGTTCGTTTAAGTATTCTTTATAATATATGCAAATTTGAGAATTTTCTGAGTTCATTTGATTATGTTTCTGGAATTAAACTTGGAGGTGCGCGAGTGGCCCGAATTCTGCCGATTAGAGCCGATTGTGGTTTTGTTATTGTTCTTGGTGTAGTGCTTGCTGGACAATGCATATTTACTAATTTGGGGTGCGTTTGGTAATGTTTCTGTTCAAAAATTGTTCTAGGGAACAAAAATAGAAAAAAATTATTTTTGTTCGATGAACAATTTTTGAGTAAGAACACATTTGGTAACTGCACAGAATTTATGTTCTTGGAATAGAAAAAGAACAAAAACACGTCTAGTAAACTTGTATAATTTTTTTGTTTCTTTTAATTTTTTAATATTTTTATTTTGTTTTTCCTTTTTCCTTTTTTTCTTTTTCCTTTTTCTTTTTTTTTTCTTTTTCATTTTTTTTTTTCTTTTTTTCTTCCTTTTGGCCGATCGCCGGCCTCGGCCATGGCCGACGACCAACCGACAAGGGCCGGCGGTCTCACTTAGCCACGACGACACTCAGCCTCCGGGGCCGACGACACTCTAGCGAGGTCACCGGCCCTCGACGACCAGTCGCCGGCCATGGCTGAGGCCAACGACAGGCCAAAGAAAAAAGAAGAAGAAAAGAAAAAGGAAAAAAATAGGAGAGAGAAAAATTGTTTCTCAGAAGTGTTTCAGGAAACTTGTTTCTTGTTTCTTGTTTCTATCCCAAATTTGTTCTCGGAAACAAAAAAATAGATTTGGAACAAAAATGTAAACAAACGCGATTCTGTTCTTTTTTGTTCCCCGGAACAAAAAAAAAAACAGAAATTGTGTTCATGACAAGAATAAAAGAACACAAACAAACGCACCCTTGGCTAACTTTTGGCATGATTAGAACTGTGCATGATATGATGAGATGAATTGCTCTATGTTGATTGCTTAATATTATTGCAAAAGGTGACCTTATGGACTATTAAATGGAAAGTAAATGAGGTGTCGGCTCCAGATTCCAAACTTATTTTCTCAATAAAACGATGAGGTTTTAAACTAGAAGTTTGACGGATTAATTTTGAGTATGTGAGCACCTACGAATTTATTTCTAAACGTGTTGAACAAAAAAAAAAGGAGGGGGTTACTAAGGTTTGTTTTCAAAAGAAGGTGGTTAGAAAAGAAATTAGAAAAGAAATATATTGTCGGGTTTGGACGCCAAGTTTTATGTGCTCAATAAAACGATGAGGTTTTATACTAGATGCATGCAAAGTTTGGTAGGTTAATTTCAAATACGTGACCCCGTACAAATTTATTTCGGAAAGTTTGAACCCAAAAAAAAAAAAAAAAAAAGAGTTACTAAGTTTATTTTTAAAAGGGATTTTGGTGTTTTGGGCTATATGATGGAAGGTAAAAGTTGACTTGATTAATGATGTGCCTGTATGGTTAAGTTAATTAAGTAGTTCATTTTAATTAAACACAAATTATTTAATTAATTTTCATTTGCATAAATTGTGATGGATTAGCCATTTTTCAGAATATTACACTTGTTCTTCTAGTTGAATTTATATGTGAAATTGATCGCTTATTTGTGCAATTGAGTGCTTGGTGATAATTGTTGATTATTATTACAAAATTTGATTTATGGAATTTGAATAGAAAAAATACCAGGTGTTGGTTTTTTACGCCAAAATTTTATATAGTATACGGAATCGTGGAATTTTGAAATGAGAGTGTACCACGCTTACTGGTTCGATTTAAATGCATGACTACGCACAATTATTTTATTAAGATGATTTTTAATATGAAAAAAATTAACCAAGTCCATTATTTGAAATTGAGACATTTGTATGCAAAGCACGATGTTTTTGGCCGAGTATGGATGCGTGTGTGATCACTATCGGAACCCATTCTGATGCGTTCACGCGGGACAATGCCTGATTAAGTTTGGATGCCCCTTGTCAACAAAAGCTAGTCACAGTAGAGGTTGGGCGGATGCTTCTTTATGGAATGTTGTCTAGATGTAGACGTTGTTGTTTCTAACAAAGCAGGATGACGTCCGGTTATGCCGGATGACCACCAACCAATGAGTTGGCCATGGCCATTGGGTCGTAATAACTGGGACACTTGAGTGGTTGAGATAGCTACGCCTGATTATGGAACAAAACTGTGTGGCATGGAGTGAAACGTGTCATAACGGTTTAGCCTTATAATCATACCCATGTGATTGTTTGTAAGATGATATGATGTGTCCTAGTTATGAATTACGCTTTCTGCGTTTATAAATATATATCTTATGAGCTAATGTGCAGGGAGGTCCGGACACGAGGTAAATTTTGTATGGTGTGTGTTTAGGACCGCCTTCGAGGCGAATTTGCGTCCTAATCAGGGTTTAGGGTTTTGACTCACTGAGATTATATCTCACCTTGTCGTGGGCTAACCTTTTTTCAGTGCCGTAGGCTGGAGATCTGCTAAGTGGGGATGTGGTGGGCGCAAGAACGCGACACCTTTTGGCTAGCCCTACTATTAGCGAAGTTTAGGGTGACCCTAATTCCTAAGAATTTTGAAAGGGTCGATAGGAAGTGGCCATAGGAAGACTTGTAAGTATTAAACTTTGTAGGGTTAACAGTTGATAAATAAATACGTTGTTTTCGGCAAGGTTTGCCGTGTTTTACTATCCTTGTTCTGATGATTGGCCGGGTGTTGTATTTAATTCGCTCCCGCATGGGTTTAACTGAAAAAAAAAAAAAAAAAAAAAAAAAAAGGTCAGCGACACTTCTTGGGACATCGCATTTTTAATCGACCGCCGAGGGATGTGCACACGGATCAGGGTTTGGGGCGTGACAATTATTCCTATTAAATTTTCTTTGAAAGTAATATATGATTGTTCATCCATTGAGTAATGCATTGATTTTGGCAGATTGCTAGGAAATTAAAAGTTCCTTTTCCTAAAAGTTGTCACAAAATAATCAAGACACTATACTTCTCGGGATGCTCAAATTTAGAGAGGCTTACTTTCCATGATTGTTCCAATTTAAGGAAAATTGATGGCTCTATTAGGAAGTTGAGTTGTCTAATTGATCAGACGATTGATTGGTGCTCGTCTTGAAGATTTGCCTAAAGAAATCAGGAATCTAGTGAATCTTGAGTGCTTCTTTTTACAAGGAGTTAAAGTGAAGAAAGTCCCAAATCCTTATGGAAGTTGAGATCATTACATGAGGTGCACTTTTCAAGTGGCTTTGGTGGATTAGATTCAGCAAATTCATGGGAGTTACCTAGTGCTATTGGAATGCTTCAAAATCTAGAAGTCCTTCAAATCAATAGTAATAATTTAAAAGGTCAACTTCCTTTTGGAATCGGAAGTCTACCCTTTCTAAGAATCATAGATCTATCATTTACTTCAATTAGTGAAGTTCCAAAGACCCTTAGCGTGCTTCCTCAGTTACAAAGATTGAAGTTGTGGGCATGTGGTAAGATTCAAGAGTTGCCAATGCTCCCAAAAGTTTAACCCATCTACGAGTGTCGTCTCCATCGTTACGGGTAGTTTAGACCTCCTGAACTTGAGTAATTTGGTTGAGTTGGAGCTAAAAAATTGGAAAAGATGAGTAGGAGATAATCTTTGTACTGGTGATTGACAATGGATTGGGAGGTTATTCAAATTGACTAGTTTAAGCTAGGGACTTCACAATGTCCCTGCTCCTAATGAGCTAGCTTCCCTTCCTCTGCTAAAGAAAATTGATTGGATTGGATTGGATTGGATTGGACCTATAAGCCTTTCTGCAACTTCTCTCGTCTCTGCAAACGCTATGCCTTTATGGTTTTAATTTGATCGGGTGACTCTCTCCGAACCTGAGAAATTTGTCATGTTTAGGGCTCCATGGATCTCCAATGCAAAAATTTCAACTCCATGGGCTTCAACTTCCAAAAATAATGGAGTTGAAATTAGTAATTGTGAACCCCTTGAGAGATTCAAACTATCAAACATAATGAAGCTAAATAAATTCGAGGTAATTTGCTGTCCGAAACTAGTTGAGACCAATTTTCTGGGTTCGAATCACTGGATGACTTGTCTTTTCAACACTGAAAGTCTTTCCAAAGGCTAGTTTATGTGGGGGAAGCAGGGCACGATAATTGGGAGTCTACTCATGAGTTGATTAGTTTTGAAGGGAGACTAATCCTTCCATCCAGACATTTAAATAAGTTGAGTAGTTTCTTGCTGGCTGGTTGCACTAAGATACTTGAGATAGAATTTGTTGGGACGTGGGAATCATGGGAATCCGTCATCATTTATGATTGTCCTTATTTGCAAAGTATTGGTGGTTTGTCAAACTTAACGAACCTCGAGTATATAATCATCAAGGACAACAAACGGCTATGAATTATCAGGGCCTAGACGAGATGGTATTTATGTATGAATTAACAGTTAGTGGATGCCGATTGTTGGAAAGGTTGATTGATGTATCAAGCACCAAATTGCCAAATCATTGCCGCATAGATATCTCCAGTTCCAGGAAAGATTTTCAGGGCACCCTTGAATCTTACTAGCACCATAAGCTGAGTCTCATTCAACCTTCTCTCTATCGCGCAATTAACATTTGATTAACTGAAAATAAGAGATTTAGTATTTCAGTTTACTTATCGTTGTCGGAATCTAAATGATCTCACTTGTTCAGACACTAATTCAAAAAAGTTTTATATTCCGGATTGTGTTTTGTGAATTTGATTTTCTTTTTTTGTACTCCTTTTTTACCTTATTTATTTTCCTTTTCGTCCATGAAAGGTTTCCAAATTTTGTCAATCGGTATTAAAATAAGTGAAAGAACTTTAATCCAAAAGAAATGTCATCATTAAATTATTTAATATATGAAAAGTTCGTTTTTTATGTCTCATGCGTCCTTTCAAATAAGAAGTGAATTGTTTGGATAAGTTTTGTTTTTTACACAAAAATTGTTAAGAAAATATGGTTTCGAATTGGGTAGAATAATAAAGTCAAATTTTAGAGTAATCAAGTCAGACTTTGAGGCGTGATATCACTTTCTTTAAGGATTTATTTGCCCCACAAAGTTGCTAATGGTCACCATCAAATATTCTCTAGGATGCAACAAAGTCTCAAATGAGAATACTGGCTAACAATTCTAGTATTTTTTCAGGATTTCTTTAGGAAACAATTGAAAAGATGGTTGTAGTTTTTTCAGAAATAAGGCTAAAAAAAAAAAATGATCACACACACTATTCTTCTGAAAACTAACGTGTATATATAAAACAGTCTTGAAACATAGGTAACTATTCGTGAAAGGTTACAAAGTGAATAAATGTATTCTTTCAAAAATTGCCCAGATGAACAAATGCATCCATTCATAAGAAGTTGAAAACGAACAAATGCAACCATTCGGGAAAGTTGCAAACCAAACAAGTATATTTTCCAAAGGTTGTCTTGAAAAGACACAAACAAAAATCGGAATAATTAAAAATGTATATTATTTTTTTAATAAATAAAATTATTATTATCTTTTCCAAAATTTTGTGCCAAAATCACGCACCCACACGCGAGTATGGTCAGGTCTAGCCCACACCCAATCATTCTTTTAGGTGCACTAAATAAACCCCACACTTATTAATTGGTTCACTTCCTCCCACTTTTCCTATGTGGTATGAGGAAACATACATTTAGTTTGTTTTTACAAACAAACTTCCAACAAAAATAATACCAATTTCTACTTATACTATTTGTTGTGAAGATAAAATTGATACTTTGCGATTTTCCTAGTTTAGATAGGAAGCTAAAGGAACCACATACTCATTTCGTGTGTCGTAAATAATTTTCCTAGTCTTCAAGTATACCTTTGCATGTCGACATCCTTGCACATATCCTCTGAATTCTGACTTGGGACTTCAATTATGCACAATCTCAATTAGGAAGAGACATCACGCCTTGCTGCTCTTTGCAACAGATTGGGCCGATTATGGTCCGTGTAGGAAATTGAGATATGGGAAGACTCGCCATCCTTGGAAAAACTCGAGGAATGCAAGAGGATATTAATCAGTAAGATTGTCTCAAATCCCTCTATCAAATTTCAAGCATTTCAAAATACAATGAAGCACGTTTGGCACACAACTCAAGTAGAGATCACCCAATAGGAAACGGGCATCTATGTGGCTAAATTTGAATTAGAAAGTGAAAAACAAAGGGTACAAGATGGAGGTTCATGGCTGTTCTCTAGTCATTTGGTGATTTTTCAGCCCTGGAAGCCAAATACTCCCCTCCATTGTTATTATTTTTCCAAATGAGCAATCCAGGTTCAAGTCTTCAGCCTCCCACTAGAGTGGTGCACAGATAAAATGTTAGGCAAGGCTATTAAATGCATAGGGAGAATGCAAGAGGTCAGGGTTGATACTAAGGACGGACCAACTTTAAAAATGGGTTGTGTTAGGGTCGAAATTAACTTAAGCAATCCTTTGCAACCAGGGCAACTAATTCGTATTGATGGAAAAGCACTATGGTTAGATTTCCGCTATGAACATCTTCCTCATTTTTGTTATTCATGCAGATGCATAGGGCACCACGCAATGTACTATCAAGACATACCTTTTACTAAAGCTAAGATGGCAGGCAAGGAGAAGATGGCTTTCGGTCAATGGTTGCGTGCTGAAGTTAAGAAATACAGTCCGTACTAGCAGACGTTCTATGAAGGAAAGCTTCCCTCTGACGACTCTGATGAATTTATTTCAGAAACTCCTCCTTTCATGACCTCCAAAGTACCTGCTCTGCCTCCTCCTGAAGTAGTCACAGAAAGGGCAGGTTGTCAAGACGGACCAAAGAAAGGGAAAGTCGTGACTACCAGTTTGATCCCTGTCACATAAAAAATGAAGGGTATCCAACAGGCCCCTCTTGAAAAGGACACACGTATTTTTGTCACAACAATGGACCCAAGTCTTCCACTGAAACAAAACCTACCTATTGTTGAAGAAGTTGTAGCTTTAATTCCGCAGCATAATTGTATCGCTTTGCCTAATCCAATGACGGCTATATCTAGTGGAGTATTGATTCCAACACCTGTCATGCCAAAAGGAACTCGAGATAAAGCTGTAGTAGCTGTGAATACCAAGAAAGTGAAACCCTCTCATCTAATCACTAAAACAGGGACAGCAAAAAAACTTAAGAGGTACAACCCTTATGACTTGTGTTCTCATGGTTCTGAGTGTCTTGAAGAAATTCAACTACTGGAAACTCCTGTCCTCATGGCTGATGAAGTAAGGAACTGGGCTGAGGTGGCTTACCCAAAAAAGCCATCAGTAGCAAAATGAAAATCCTAAGCTGGAACTGTCAAGGACGTGGCTCTCCCCTAACGATTCAAGCCCTAAAGGACCTAGTGGCCAAAGAGAAGCCGGATTTGATTTTTTTGATGGAAACAAAGAATGGAGAGCTAGTTCTTTCAAGAATTTAGAGAAGACTTCAGTTTTCTAACTCCCATGTAATTAATCTAGTAGGCATAGCTAGAGGTTTGGCCATGTTTTGGCAGTTTCATATATCTATACGGGTGGAGCTAACTACTCAAGACTTTATCGATACTATATGTACAGCGACAAGGAGAGGAATACCTATGCGACTGACCTATGTACATGCACCAGCAATTCTTCACTCACACCAACCCTTATGGACAGCCCTTCGACGAATTGCGACTGCCAACTCTTTACCTTGGGTTTGTGCAGGGGACTTCAATGAAATAATCTATCCCTAGGAGAAGATAGGTAAAAGATCCCCTGATTTTTCCCGAATGCAGTCATTTAGAGAAGTTCTGCGTGATTGTGCACCGATGGATATCGAAAGCAATGGCTGCGCGTTCACCTGGATGAATCACCGAGAGGGGGATGACCTGGTTAAAGAAAGATTGGACAGGGTTCTTTGCAACAAGAACTGGAGAATCTTTTTTCCAGAGGCTGAAGTCTTCGCTTTACCAATAGTAGGTTCGAATCACAGTCCCTTGGTGCTTAATACTGAAGTAGGACTACCTAGTAAAGGCAAGACTTTCAAGTTCGAAGCTTATTGGTTGCAAGAACAGGGGCAACCAAACGCTTCAAGTGCCATAACTTTACCCAAATGGAAACTTAAGTGCCATAACTTACGAAAGGTATACTTAAGTGGCACATTTTAAGAAAAGTGGGACACCTGAGTGCCATCTCTAGCGAAGCTGGCCGAAAATCATACTTGGCATTAAAATATTAATATCTCTCGCCGATGTGTCTCGCCGGAGAGCTAAGTTAGCTCGAATTCACCCCAAATGACGTCATTTTAGTTGTTCACCCTAAATAGAGCCCTTAAATCAGTGAAAACGTTGTCTTCTTCCCCCATTTGCCCCAAATCTAAAACCCTAAATCGGGCAAAATGCCATTGAAGCACTAGAGCCCTAATCCCGCACTCTAATTCGATTTACCCCAAATTCTACCACCAAATATTGGAAATGGAGAGCAGGACTTTCAGCAGTGGCTCAAATTTCTCTCGTCGAAATGAAGGAGAAGGCGAGCGTTTCTATTTTTGTGGGTTACCAAGTCCAAGAAGAACATCGTGGACTCGAACAAATCCCGGGAAAAGATTCTATGGATGTGCCCGATACAGAGAAGGCTCAAAATGCAAATACTTCAAATGGGTCGATGCGAAATTCTCTCACCAAGCCATAGAGGTGATATTAGACCTACTTGATGGATGTCATCAACCTCCATCTACACTTGTGGACGACTTGGACGATGTTGACTCAATGCAAGCTCAAGCATCTTCTGTTAACCATTTGAAGAACGAAGTTTCAAAAATGAAAATTGAACGGAAGTGTTACCAAGCGTTTATTGTGTTGCTATTTCTTTATCTATCCTACTTTATGATGAAATGTAAAGTATTGGAAGATGAGAAGAAGTTTATCTGACTGCCATAGTAGTAAATGTGTGGAGAAATGTACTTGTTTTGAATGAATTAATGAATGATTTCGACAGTTTTTGCTTATTCTCAAATATAAATCAGTGATGATGGAATGTATATTAGGTCGATGTGTTGTGGTGACTATTTTACTTGAATTGAATGTAAACCAGCAGCAAATATGTAAACCAGCAGCTTCTCTGTTTTGCTGTAAACCACCATATACATAGAACAGACACGAGTGATTACTCGAGTGCTATAAATTGTATCTAATGATCACTTAAGTGTCAGTCGTGATAAAAAAAAAAAGAGTCATTTAAGTGTCAAGTTATTATTAAAATGATCACTTAAGTGCCACTTATTGTTAAAAGTGAACACTTAAGTGCTAGGTTTTTTAGAATGTGATCAGTTAAGAGCCATTTTTTTGTATACATCAGCTACTACCAGCCACCACCACTGCCCACCATTGGTCACCATCTCCAGCCATCATCATCACCAGGTATCAAGCATCCACTTGAGCCACCACCAGCCACCACTATGCTGGTGGTATGTTGCTACATAAGTTGCAAGTGTAAGGTGTCTTACACCAACTTGCACCAGCACTACCTGGTGCAAGCCGTGCATATTGCACATACATCTTGCACCAGGTGCAGTAAAAACCTCCAACCCAACCCACCACCACTAGGCTTTTCACCAGCAGCCACCACCAGCCACACGAGCACCCCAGTCACCACCACATATCCACCACCGAAGTAGCAATAAGTAAAAGAAAAAAAAAATCAAAAAAGAAAAAAGAAAAAGGCATGCGAAAAATGATAAGCAACAACCGTTCCATTGATTTTGAACATCTATCTCACAAACTTAATGACAAATAAAGTCTTACAAACTCAACTAACTCAATGACAAACTATTATAAATAAATAAATAAATAAACATCCACAGATGTTTACAACTGACTCCTCAGCCCCACAAACCATATCACATTCCATTTCATCAATCAATATGCACAATGCCTCATGTTCGTGCTCGTTTTGATGGACTTCGCACTTGATTCATAATCCTTGCACTTTTTCTAACTGGACGTGAGACTTCTTCTTCAACTTGTCTTGGGATGCGCCGAGTCCGATGGAGCTACAATTGTCCTAGGCTGAACCGATTCGAAGGAGCCGCAACTGTTGTAGGCTGAACCGATTCGGATGGACTCAGAATCGGGTTCTTCTTACTCTTCTTTCTTGTTGGCGCAGGCAATGTCTTCTTTGTTGGCGCAGGCAATGTCTTCTTTGTTGGCGCAGCCATTGATTCTTGAGTTCGGCCTTGAGAGATAAGAACCTATGAACTTTTCCTAGGCTTCAAAAAGAAAACTCAATTATCAACAAAAGTTTGCACTATAAATTAAATTAAATGCAGCCTATAAAACTTACATTAAGAATAACTATTCCAGAACGGTCATCTGTATAAAGGCCATAACCATATTGTTTTAGCATCTTCCCAAGAGCTCCTCTTGCTCGAAGGGGAGCGTCACTTTTAGGTACTTGTGATTGGTTGCCTCTTCTTCTCGCATGTGATTTCTTTGGCTCTTGTGGCTGTTCAGCTACAGAACGGGCTTCTTTGGCCAATTCTTCAGCTAGGCGTCTTGTAGATGGCCTTCTTATAGGTGGCTCTTGATTTGGCTTTCTTCTGGTTGTTTTTCTAGTTACGCCTTCAGCTTCAGTGACACCTTTGGTAGGCTTTGGTGGTAGCCCTTGTGATGACCCTTCTAATGGCCTTTGTGATGACCTTGGTGATGGATCTTGTGGTGGCCCTTCAATCGGGCCCTCTATTAGCAGCTAAGCTCTAACTTGCCTTCTTCGAACCTGAGAAAAAGGCAAAGGATATCATAAATATAACATCAGGCCATATTAGAACGTAAATGAAAAGTAAACTCAAATCATTTAACTGACCGGGTATTTTTTTCTCTATTGCTACTAAAGAAAGCGATCGACTTAAGCGGCCCTCCAGTTGCTTTAGCCAATCCTGCAGCTGGCTGTCTTCCACCTTCGGTTCTTTGAACAGGCCCTTCATTTTCAAGTATAGCAAGAGCTTTGGCCAATTCTTCATGTGTCACCGTGACTTGACAAAAACAAAAACATTACATACATGTCACTTATATCTATGTACATATTCATAACAAATCATAAAGTAACATAAACACAATTGTCATGACTTACTGGGTTTATTGTCGTTGATTGAAGAACAGTCGACTCACTTCGCCTTTCTGTCTCTCATTCTCCAACTGTCCCTTCACTAGGCCCTTCAGCTGGCCTCAATTGTTCCCACTACTTCTTTAATTGACAACCCTTAATATTGTGCCATGTTATGTGGCAAAAAGAGCACTTTATCGGTACACCCATCCTATTCATCCTACGGTGACATGAGTCCTCTCCCTCCGTCATTTTTCTTTTTTTCTTTGGTCTTCTCAATCTCTTCTTTAGTGGCAAAGGTTAAGGTGCTTCGCGATCCGTTGGCTCCCAGAACTTGCTACTTCTAATTGGCTGCAACATGAATTGATACGAAGCAAGATATTTCGGTTTCTTGTACCAATCATCAAGGAAGTCTTCTGTGTTGTGGCCCTTCAATTGAATTGCACATATGGCATGTGCACAAGGAATTCCACTGAGTTGCCATGCTCTACATGAACACTTCATCGTACCTAAATGGACAACATACTTATCGGAACCCTTCATTATCTCATATCCTTCATCCCCATCCCAAATGGGATGACAATACCTACTTGCAGCCAAGTTGTCATCCAATTTCTTAGCAATCCTAGAACCATATTGCTTAGTCCACTTTGCACTGTCATCTCTTTGTCTGTGCAGCCAAGTCATGACCAAAACCCGTATGTCTTCAAGCATCGAGATAATTGGTTTACATCCAGCATCTATTATCTTCCCATTGAATGCTTCGCATATGTTGTTATCAATGTTATCGCACTTGAATTCCTCGCTAAAGAATGCCCTACACCAATGCTTCGAGTCTGTTTGGAATAGTGCATCATAACCATCCTTTGTCAATTGAAGTATCTCTTCTTTGGCCATCCTAAAGTCAGCCATATCCGTGCTCTTTGCTAGCTACCAAAATTGCGACTGCAACTTGTCCCATTTATAGGTCTTTGCCCAATTTGCGTATATGTGCCGCGCACACATTCAATGTTCAGCATAAGGCAACAGGTCAGCTATTGCTGAAACAAGTCCTTGCAATAATTGAAAATATTAAAAATGTAAGCAAATGACATGTTGATATCAAAAAGCAAACAAGTGACCAAATTTTTCGAAAAAGCAAACATTACCTTTTGTTGGTAGCTCATGAACGCCCACCCTGCCCCATTTGTTATCTCCAAATCAGTCATCAAGTTTTTGAGGAACTAGGACCAATTGTCCTTGTTCTCTACCTTCACAACAGCCTAAGCCAGGGGAAACATTTGGTTGTTTGCATCTCTTTCAATTGCGGCCAGCAATTCTCCCTTGCATAAGCCCTTCAAAAACACCCGTCCAATCCTATAATCCGTCTACAACCAAATAAAAACCTTGTTTGCATGCATCGAAACAAACATATAATTTATCGGACTTTGTCCCGGTGGCATCCCAGAAATTCAAAGCCAAGCCTTAAGGTGTGTTAAAGTCTTTAATTAGGTGTTAAATCTCCATGGCTTATGTTTTGGCCATTAGTCTTTTAATTTGATGATTTGTGCTTGCGATTGTGGAAATTTAAATTTAATAGATTAATAATCTATGCTTGGCCATATGATTAAATTTCAATGAGCAAAAATATCCTAAGACTTTGGCCAAGATTAAAAATTGAAATTTAGAAATATTTATAGAAGGAATTAAAAAAAAAAAAAAAGGAAAAAGAGGGTTAAAATTCGAATGGGTCTTTGACCCATTGGCCTAAAGCTTGGTGGGCCAAGCTAGTCAGCCCAAGAGGGAGCTCGACCAGCCCAAGGGGAGTGGCCGGATGGGCCTAAGCCCAAGCCCAATCAAGTTTAAAAATAAAAATGACAAGTGGCAAGGGGCAAGGGGCAAGAGCATGCATTGGGTGGTTTGTAGGCAATCTCGTGATTGCTAATCATGAGAAGATGGGGATATAAAAAGGGAGAGAGAAGGGAGAGTGGCCGGTTACTTGCTTCAATTCGTCCAAAGAGAGGGTGAGAGAGAGAGAGAGAGTTCGAGAGAAAGGGAGGAGGAGCCGAGAGGAAGGAGTCGCCGTTCGTTCACCGTCCGATCGCTGTGTCCCGCCGCCGTTCGTCGTCGTTTGTCCATCTTAGAGGCAAGTGGAGTCCGTAACTTCTCTTGCATGTTTGTTTTGGTAGTTGCATGTTCGATTTTAGGTGTGATTTGTGCGAAAAACCGAGGTAAGGGTTGGTTGTTTTCAAGCCGTGTGACTGTTTTTGCTCGGTTTGTAGGAGTCAGTAACTTGTTTGAGCTTGCATGTGTGTTTGGAGTCCGATTTTGGCTTTGATGTCTCCATGAAAGTTGTAGCTAACGTCTTTTAGTATACAATACTGAAATTTCGTGAAAAATGATGGAGATTTGAGGGGTTAAAGCCTTGTTATACGGAGACCCCAGATCTGTGATGTTTTCACTGACTTCTTGTTGGATTCTTGGTTGCATGTTGGTTTTTGATGAAAATCTGACTTCGATGTCTTCATGAAAGTTGTAGGTAACATCTTAAACTACAACATACTCAAATTTGAAGAGAAATGAACAAGTATAGCCTAGTAAATCGGCTAGATCTTGGAGATGATGATTCTGGTGATGTGTTCCGAGACACCGAGACTTCATGGACTTAAATAGTGACCATAATTTGGTTATTTGACCTAGATCTCTTCATGAAACTTGTAAAGGACACCTTGGTACATAACATACTCAAATTTCAGAGGAAACGAAAGATAATATATGGGTGAAATCTAAAAATTTCGGAGAAGTGTATTCTGGACGAGGCGGTAGTGGTTCCAGAGGTTTCGTGGGGTTGTATAAATTAATATAAAAATAATTTAGCTTGGAGTTCTTCATGAAAGTTGTGCGAAAATGTCTTGGCTATTACCCTGTAAAATTTCGTAATTTTTGAAGGCCATATGAGTATTTTAATCGAATTTATTTGGAAACTGTGCAATTCTGGTCATTATCCGAATATCATGTGCTATTTTGTGGAAATTGTGAAATTATGAGAAATTCAATTTGGCCATGAATTTTGTATGAAATTGTGATCCTATTGATTTTTTTTTAGTGATTGTTTGAATACTATGATTTTGGGAAAATCATAGATATTAAATTTAATATTTATTTATGAAAATAAATAAATATAATAATAAAATAATAAAATAATAAAATAATAATAAATAATAATAAAATAAAATGGATTTTTATTTGGGCCATGGATTCAATTCTATTTGTGTGGCATATGTGTGATGAGGTCTTTGCACATGTATTGGATTGAAATGTATATGTGATAAAGTCTTGGTATGCGTATGACATGGTCCTTGTTCATGTATTGAATTGAGATGTGTATGGGATAAATTTTTGGCATGTGTATGACATATAAATTGAGATGCAAGTGTGAATCCCATGTCAAGTGTGATTTGTTTGATACCATGCCAATTGCTATGTTAAATTGAGATAAAGAAATGGTATATGTGGATGATGGTAAATGAGGAAGTGGTTGTGATGGAGGATGATGGCCGGAATGTATAGATACATTGCCGAAATTTCCTGGGAGATTCAGGATGCCCGGAATGTGGGGGGCCGGAAGCCTTGTCGGAGGTCTTTGCCCGAAGGGAATGCCTCGCGATGCCAGGATTTGGGTGCGGGATGCCTGGCTAGAAGGGTAAAGGCCGGAAGCCCGTCGGAGGTTTCGCCCGAAAGGAATGCCTCGTGATGCTAGTTGAGATGCGAGATGCCGGAATGTGAGGGGCCGGAAGCCCGGTGGCCATGGGATGGCTAAGTTTGCCGGGAGCCCTGTCGGAGGTTTCTGCCCGAAGGGTTGATGATGAGATTGATGAGTGGGTGATGTGGTGATCAAAATTGAAAGATAAAGATGAAAAATTAAACTATGGCATGATGATATGCATCATGATGATGATGATGATGATGATGATGATGATGATGATGACATGTGATGTGATATGATGATCACCCATGATATGATATGATATGCATGATGATATGCATGATGATGATGATGATGATGACATGTGATGTGATATGATGATCACCCATGATATGATATGATATGCATGATGATATGCATGATGATGATGATGATGATGATGACATGTGATGTGATATGATGATCACCCATGATATGATATGCATGATGATATGCATGATGATGATGATGATAATGATGATGATATGTGATGTGATATGATGATCACCCATGATATAATATGATATGCATGATGATATGCATGATGATGATGATGATGATATGTGATGTGATATGATGATGCGTGATAGTGTATGCCTGACTTCAAGGTAAGTGATGCCTGCAATGCATGCGTAATTTGCATGATGCATTGAGTTGTTATTGGATTTCCCTATCTGCTGAGTGGTTGTACTCACCCCTTTTGGGGATAACATTTCAGATTAGCAGTATGCCGCTTCCTGCCGTCTCGCGGGGGTGTTTTATGGTCTACCATCCGATGTAGAGGTCGAGTGTGCGGAGATAGATTGTCCCTCTGTTCTCGGATTGACTTTTATTCGAGTACGTTGTCTAGTGATGTACGACATAGGCCTGGCTGGGGGCCCTGTCATTCAGGAGTTCATTTCTGTGCACGTTCGTCGGGATGGAGCTATGCGAGGGATGTTGCCGCCACCACCGCCTGATGCACTAGGTTGGGTGTGAGACCTGCGCGCGATGAGTAGGAGCTGAATCTCTTTTTGATGTAGATAGTCGACACGTTCGATGGGGGTTTACACTCGTATGATGTTGAGGGTCGAGGGTTTCTTTTTGAGATTTTTAGGCAGGACATGGCAGAGTCCTAGCTTTTCTTGTTTTGTATCGACCGAGAAAAGGAAGTCCCATCCTAAAAGAATATGTAAATAATGTGTCGATGTTTGTTTATGAAATCCCGATGTTTAGCTGGTGTGTATTTGTATCATGGATTGGTAGGGGATAGATGGTGATGTTTAATTTGCTTCTGCTATGAGTCGCCTTGGGACCGATCGTTTTTAAAAAAAAAAATGTGTCTGCAAATTAGGACGCTTGTTCGAAAGAAAGAAAGGTAATAAAGTGTAACACCAGAGCTTGTGGTGATCGCCGAAGGGTTCAGGGTGCTACAGTCCCAATATCAGGAAGTGGTCTCTCCACAACCTCTATATAAACTCTACTTCCAAGATTTTACAGCCTACACTGCCAAGCATAGTCCCACAATTGTCCATATTCATCGATATACTAACCAATGAGTATCTTCATCACCTTTTGCTTCGATCTTTTACATTGATTCCTGGATATATTGATGCATACATGCTCCTTCACCAGCATCCTGAACTGAGTAGTATTCATCTGAGGCATCAGCTTAATCAATTCAAAGAAGTGCTTCGATAACCATGCACTTGTTACCCTTTTATTCTCAAAATTAATGGAACAAGTATGTTCCTCTTGGTAAGCTCTAATGAAAGATCCAGTTCTCTAACAAATGCGCCATAGATCTTCCATGGACAATTTTGCTGCGAACACCTAGCTCTTACAAAGGTATTAGTGTTTCTAATGAAGTCAATGTTCCTTTGTGCAGCAATGGAGATCTTCAATATAGCTTCCCTAAATTGTTTCGCATCATGAAATTTCATGCCTACAGACAAAGTAGGAGAGGCAATGGATGGATCATAAGAAGGAAACTTACTTTTCCTTTTCCTTCTATGCACAAGTCCTTCATCTTCTTCAAGCTCATCCTGGGAAGTAGCATTCTCGATGCTTTCTTCATAGTTAGTCTCCTCGCCAATAGCACCAGCATCTGTAAGGCCTTCGGGTCTGTTTGGAATTTCATCGGCTACTTGCAAATCTGCAAACTTAGCTGTCAAAAAATCCCTTCACTATATTCTTGACCGTACAAGCTCCTCGTCGTTGTCATCACTTATAAAATTTTCAGCAAGCAACCCTCTATCATCATCATCATCAGTTGATTCAGCTACTTCCCAATCTAATCCAGAGATTGTGACATCACCTATGTCATCATCACTTTCGTGAACTGCATCTGCGCTCTTTCATGTCCATCATATCTATCCTGCCCTCCTTCGACCCTAATGTCAGTACTACCTTGAATACCATCTCCTTCTTGTCCTACTTCGACGCTCTCTCCATCATCATCTTCATCCTCACTTTCACTATTGTACTCAACAAATATTTTTACCTCTTCACCATGAAGATAATGGTATAGAACATCCCTAAGACCATTATCATCTTTTAAGCATCTCAAACCCTCTCTTAAGTCTTTCCCAGGAACACAATACAATAGCTTATGAACTTTACAAGGCAAATAAGTATTTATATCCCTAAGAAATCTTATATAAGATTCCTTATTTATATCCACCAAGATGATGCCCTTATTTCCACCCTCATACTCCCACTCATCTTCCCCAATCACAAATTCCCCATCGTAGCAAACTATGACAGCGACATAATCCTTGTCATGCGCCATTACTACACCAAGAACAAGAAAAAGAATCATTAGTTTTAGGACCACTAGACAATTGCACATGGGAGTCCCCCCACTCTCATGGACTTTAGTAAATAGAGGCCCCCACATTGACAATATGCCCCTACATGACAGCCAAAAAAGAGGTCGGCACTTTAATTATTTGTCTTCCCTTCCCTTAAAATATTAACCAAAAACAAAGGTCCCCACAACAAGCACAGGTCCCCACAACAATCATAGCCCAAGCAATTTTGTCTACTGCACTGAACGTGCAATGTGAGAGAATGTACATCAACTTAAGCAAATCAAAGCATAGCATACTTTGACATCAACTTAATCAAATCACAGCCGCTAACTCCTACAAATTCCTTTAAAAGTTTAAACTAAAATTAGAACAACTAAACTTGGAAGCATTTCATGTCGCTAAAGCTAAAGAAAAACAAAGAGAAATCACAGCAAGATTATGTTCTTATTCAGGATTTTGGATTGATAAACATACCCTATACATCAATCACAGCAGGGTTTTGGATTGATAAACATACCCTATACATCAATCATAGCAGGGTGGTTCAAGGACATACCATATACAGCCTCACAAACAGGGTGGTTCAAGGAGATACCCTATATACTCTCACAAGTAGGGTGGTTCAAGAACTTAGTTTTCTTCTCAGAATGGCATTGGTTACCTGCTTTACTAGGATGCTCTTAAGGAGATGCATAAACAGTGATCTAACAAACAAAACATACTCTGACATTGGCTTGAAAGACAAATTCACCAAAATAATGAGAAATCTGGTCTCTTTGTGTAATGTCAGCAAGTTTCAGTTGAAGTGTATCAACACAAATTCCATCAAAGCTGTAATAAAATAATCGAGCCCTAATTAAATAATCGAGCAAGCCCTAATTAAATAATGGAGCTCCAATTTCATCACAGGGAAGGGGGAGAAGGGGCCAAACCTGGATGACCGACGATGGTGAGCGGTGACGACGACCAAGGATGGTGAGCGGTGAACAGCGACGGCAACCAACAATGGCAACTAATGACGGCGACCGATGACCAGCTCTGGGCTTGAACGGTGATGGAGAGAAGGGCCTGTGATCTACTGTGAACGTGGACGGCGAGGAACGGCGTTTAGGTCGGCCAACCCTAATTAAATAATCGAGCAAGCCCTAACTAAATAATCAAGCGAGCCCTAATTAAATAATCAAGCCCTAATTTCATCACGGGGAGGGGAGAAGGGGCCAACCTGGACGAGCGATAATGGTGAGCAGTTACGACGACCAACGATGGTGAGCGGTGAGTGGCGACGGCGACCAACAACGGCGACTGAGGACGGCGACTGATGACCAGCTCTGGGCGTGAATGGCGACGGAGAGAGGGCCTTAAGATCGACTGTCAACACGGACGGGGAGGAACGGCGTTTAGGTCATCGCACAATGACCTAAACGACGTCGTTTAATTCTGCGCACTCAATGTGGATGGACGACGTCGTTTTGTCATCCACGTCGGAATTTTTTTTAAAAAAAAAAACATTTGCCACATCAGTAAAAGAAGTCGCCAGAAAATGCCACGTATGAATTTTGGCTAGATTTTAGTTGGATTGGCACTCAAGTATTCCATTTTGCTCCAATTTTGGCACTTAAGTGTACCTTTCGTAAGTTATGGCACTTAAGTGTCCCTTTGGACAAAGTTAAGGCACTTGAGGGGTCTGCATGTCCAGGAACAGGCTTGTCAAGATGTCATCAAAACGACTTGGTCGTCAACTCCAGCCATGGGCAATAACCTACCATCCAAATTAAAACAGGTTAGTTGGGCTCTTTTGAAGTAAAGTCACATTCTCTCAAGCTAATGAACATATAGCAATTTTATAGCAGCAACTACAGTCATTAACAAATCAGACCCATAGATCCTATGATAAACAGCTAGTCACTAAGTTGAAAGAGAAGCTACACAATGCTTGGTAGCAGGAGGAACAGTACTGGGCTATGCGCTCTAGGATAAATTGGCTTCGGTGGGGTGATAAAAATACTAAGTTTTTTCATGCCACTACCATTCAACATAGAAATAGAAACAGAATCAGAATGCTGCTAGATGATAATCAAAGATGGGTTAGAGATGATCGTTTTCTCAAGGAAATGATGATGGATTTCTTTTCCAAGCTCTCTAAAATAGAAGGCTATCGCGATTATGGACCGATTCTTGATAAATGTGACTGTGTTGTGACCACTGTGATGAATGATCAACTAATTTCAAAGGTAACCGGGAGGAAGTGCAACTAGCGGCGTTCAGTGAGGGAAAACTCAAGCCCACGGTCTGATGGCTTTAATGGTCTCTTTTTCCAACATCACCGGGATATATTAGAAGACGAAGTTTATTCATCGGTGAAGCTATTTTTTCAATCGGTTGCATGCCCCCAGAGCTAAACTAAACCAATATCACACTCATACCAAAAGTTCCTAACCCAAAATGCCTCGATCAGTACCGACCCATTAGTCTTTGTAATTATGTCTACAAAATAATCTCCAAGGTGCTCGCCAACTGATTGAAACCTTTTCTTCTTGATCTCATTTCTATGGAACAAAGTGCATTTGTAAGTGGCCATCAGATACAAGACAACATTTTAATTGTGCAAGAGGTTCTACATCAATTGAAGACGAGAACTAGAAAGAGAAAATTTCAGGCTGTTGTCAAAATGGACATGAAAAAAGCATATGACCGTGTTGAATGGGATTTTCTCAAAGACTATATACTCAGGATTGGATTTCATTCCACTTGGGTACATTGGGTCATGCGTGCATCACTACCGTTTCCATAAGTGTCAAGTTTAATGGGGAACGGCTAAATTATTTCTACCCAACGCGCAAAATTCGACAGGGAGATCCTCTATCCCCTTATCTTTTTATTTTGCTGGCGAATGTGCTGACTACTCTCATCCATCAAGCTCTCCAAATGGGAAACCTTAAGGGTATCTAGCTAAACAGGCGGTGTCCAACTCTAACTCATTTATTTTTGGCCGATGATGCTATTTTTTTCCTAGATGGGTTAGTACAAGAATGCCAAGAACTAGCCAACATCCTAAATCAGTATTGTCTTGCTACGGGACAAGCAATCAATCGGAATAAGTTGGGCATCTTCATCAGTAAAGATTGCCCTTAAAGCCTTAAGGCAAGCCTGGCACAGGAAATTAGAATCCCGATGTTGGCAAAAACGGGTAAACACCTAGGTATCCCATCAGATTGGGGAAGATCCAAACGTGAAATGTTTGCGTGGATTCTTAGGAAAGTCGGCGCCAAACTTGATGGATGAAAAGAAAGTCTCATTTCTAAAGGTGGTAAGGAGATTCTTATAAAAAGTGTCGTACAGGCAATCCCACAATACACTATGTCAATTTTCAAATTCCCCGTTTCACTTTGCAAGTCCATTGAAAAAAAGATTGCACGTTTTTTGTGGCAAAATGACAGCCGAAAGTCAGGAATACATTGAAAGAATTGGGAAATACTGAATATCATGAACGAATTTAGAGGACTCAGGTTTCGAGACCTAGTCGCTTTCAATAAAGCTATGTTGGGCAAACAGGCTTGGCGACTGATACACTAACCTACTTCTTTATGGGTCAAACTCTTTAAAGGTATGTATTTTCATTCTCAAGACTTCTTAACTGCCTCAAAGGGTACTCGATCTTTCTGGGGTTGGCAGAGCATACTAGTTGGACGGGATTCCATTTTATCAAAGATTCAATGGTCGGTCGGAGATGGAACTAGTATCAAGATTCGAGAAGACCGCTGGCTTCCTATAGGTAAAATAAAAGGAATAACTACTGCAGATGAACCTGAGAGAGTTGCTGATCCGATTGATCAGAAACTAACCTATGGAATAGGCCTTTACTAGAACATCTCTTTGATGCTGAGACTTTAGTAGCAATTCTTAAGATCCCTATCAGACCTCATTATACAACTGATCAGCTCATTTGGCTATGCACAGTTCATGGTGAGTATACTGTCAAAAGTGCTTATAGTTTTATTCGACAAGGAACTACTACTACCCTAAACAGAGCGTCATCATCATATCAACCACCTCCGCATCTATGGAAACACATTTGGAAACTCCATATCACTCCCAAAATTAAAATTTTCCTTTGGTCTTTATACCAAAATGCCTTGCCCACTAATGACAACCTATTCCGCAGAAAAATAAGTGTTGATCCTATCTATTCCCTTTGTTCAACTCAACAACCAGAAACTTTGGAACATTTATTTTTATTATGTCCATTATGTCCATGGACCTCACAAGTTTGGTCTCACCCCCCAAATCAATGTTTCTATTTTACCCGCAGATATTCACCGCATAGAGGATTGGATTACTAATCTTTCTGATAAAGAGAAAGCCTTACCTGGTTTAGAGCTTCTTGCCACCCTTTTATGGCAAATTTGGAAATTGCGTAATAGATTCATCTTCTACCAGCAAACTCCTGATCCTCTTCATGTTGTTGAGGCCACAGTCGCCCAAGTTCGAATGGCTAACATAATCTCAGCTCCTTTTCACATGGTTGGTTTAGCTCAAAGAGATCCCGATCCCGGCACATCATGGAGGACCCCTGACCTAGGAGTCCTGAAGATCAATCTAGATAGGGCATTTCAGCTAGGAAGTGCCACCGAATCGATCGCCTATATCTGTCGCGATCACAAAGGAAATATGATTGAAGGTTTCACAAAAACAGTACCTGCTTCTTTGGCATTGCAGGTGGAAGTCCAAGCATTGAGTATCGCCTTACATCACTTGCAGAATGCCAATATGACCACGGCTTCTCTTATAATCCAGTCCGACTGCCTTGTGATGGTTGCGGCAGCAAGAGATCCTCAAGCGTCGCCACGGACAATCAGACCCCCGATTGCCAAAGCTACTGCTATGCTCTCCTGTTTTCCTCATTCATCGATTAGGTTTTGTAGAAGACAAGCAAACTCTACTACGGACTGGATTGCCAAGGCCCATAACAATGGCTCCTTGCCTTCTAATTGGGCTGCTTTCCCTCCTACCCCCTTGTTAAACCTTCTTGCTCTTGACACTTTTGTCGCAAGATGTAACTTTTGGTTCAACTAATGCAAGTTTCTTTTCGCCCAAAAAAAAAAGCATAAATCACGTGAAAAATTTGACTCGATAAGAGCCAAGAGAGCAGATTTCATGGTTGTGATACATAGAACTTGACCAGATAAAACGTATGTATGCATGTACAATTTCAAATAGACAAGAAACTACAGGTCAATAAGCAACAAATAAAGAGGGAAAGAGGAGGAAAGGCTTTGTCTACTAGATTTTACCAAAAGAATTTTCAATTGGATGGTTTGAAGCTAATATGATGACAACAAAGTTATTGTAGAAAAGTTTTGAAATGCGTGTTCATGAGTAATTCTTGATTGGTCCTGGCATTTGATTGCTTTACTTTTCAATTCTATCCAGCCTAGTGTTTGATTGGTGGTGTAATATTTAGTTTAGCATTGTCTATGTTGTACTTTAGCCGGTACGTCCATGATGGGGTGCGATTGGAACGCACCGTTTCATCTTGATGCGTTACAATGGAAAAACACTAATGGAGGGGTACGAAGGGAGACATATAAAAGCCTCCTGAACACAACCGTTGGAAGGGTTGGTAGAGCATACGATTAGAAAATCCTCTCACTTGTTTGTTCCATTTCCATCAAAGGGATAAGGCGTTCCATCTCACTTTTTACAAGAACAATTTGCATTTACGCCATGGAAATCGGGTGCTTTCCTCGTGATCGCATCCAAACCGACATGAGATAGTTTTTGTTCGTGATTCATTCGCAATTCAACGTTCGTTCCGGGGTTAATTGCTGTTTGCACATCGAAATCAGGTAAGCTGTCTTCTGCCGACTAGATTTCCGACATTGGTATTAGAGCCCGGTCGTGGCTTCTGCCTTGTTTTTCATTGAATTTTCCAATTTACCATTTGATATCGAGATCAAGAGTATGATATCTACAATTATTGGATGTTTATCAATCGAAATTGATATTTGAATCATCGAAAAATCGAACCAAAGCAAAGAACGGGTTCGGGGTAGCATGCATCCATGCGGTTTTGGCCAATTTTCAAAATTTTTTTTGGCCAAAATCAACTTTTGAATATACGGGGTGAAAGTACTCGTCGAGACAAGTCCAACGGTGGTTCAAGCGTGACCGAAGGAGGCCAGACATGCCCACACGCACGGCCAAAAGCCACTGCACGTGGGCCTCACGCGCCTGATGCGTTGGAGATGCCAGCACATGCACAACACGTGCGCGTTGCTCGAAGCAACGCGACGCGTGCTGATGTCATGGCCGACAGCATTTGGCCGGCTGGTCACCGACTAGCGACCCGACCTGTGACCCAAACCAACCTGAGATCCGACCCGAGTTGACCCGACCCGACTTGACCCTTGACGAGTCAATGGTCGGACGGTCAACCGGCCAACGGTCGGACCGGCCAAGAGCCATTTGGCTTGCTAGCGCGTGGGGGAGCGTGCAAGCTCCGATTGGAGCGTGGTCGATGGCGTTTGGTTCGTATGAATGTTGTCTACACTATGGTATAATTATTTTATACTTTTGAATTTTATAAATGTATGAAAATGCGTAGGAAACCCTATGTACGCATATTTTTTTGGGGTTTAATGCATAGTTTATTCATTTGTAACTTGTATTTTCTTGTGGTTTAGGAAATATAGTAGCTAGCTTGTGTGCAAATGATGTCATATATGCTGTGTAGAGCTTGGTTCGATGATATCATGTATGTAGTTTAATATACTTGCAATTTTCTAGTTGCTAGAAAATTCAAACAATGGTAGGAAATCCATTACATGTTGAATTGCAATTTTGATTATAGTTTAAGCATGATTGTTGTTTATACATTGGTTATTATCATGCTATGTTTTTGTGTTAAGGAAAAATATAGAAATTACATAAGGTCATGTAATTATTTTTCCTAGTGGGAGTTCGTAAGTTGGTAGAATTTGAAAAAGTTCTCACCTAGAACTTAAAATTTGCGCAGATTAAACTAATTAATGATAATATAACAATTGTACATAGAAGTTGATTGGGAACATAGTGAACTTTTGCGTTTGTGTCTTTGGTTGAATTATCATTAATTTAGTTTGTCTTTGCTGCAAATTAAATGCATGTTATTTTGTAAAGTGTGCTAGTATTGATTCTGCATTTATTATGTCAATGTAATACAGTAATTGATTATGGTTTCGGCATCTAAGACCACTATGGCTGATCTCAATAAGGGTGAGAAGCTGAACGGTGACAATTATGATATTTGGCACCAAAGGGTTCAGTACATCTTTGAGGAGTAAGAGGTTTTGGAAACCCTCAACCATACCATGGATGAACATGAGCATGGAACTTCAACTCAACACAAGAGAGATCTAGAAGCTTATCAAGTTTGGAAAAATAAAAATAGCATTGTTCGCATCACGTTGCTGAGCTGTATGTAAGATGATCTCATGTGTGAGTTTAAAAGTTACGATAAAACTCAAGTTATGTGGGTTGTCTTGAAAGATAAGTTTAGGGTTACATCTGCCACTAAGCTGAGGAGACTCACCATCAAGTTTGATACATTCCGAAAGCGTCCAAATGTAATGATGAGGCAGCATCTTCGGGAGATGTCAAACATGATTCGTGAGCTGAGGACGATAGGTCACTCCCCTACTAATGAATAGCAAGTTCAGGCTATTATAAGGTCTCTTCCTGACAATTGAGAGCATATGAAGATTAATATAACGCATAATGAGAATATTGTCACTTTCGATGATATTACGCGTCATTTGGAATTAGAGGATGAGCACCTAGAGGCTGTGAGATCCTCTACCATGCTTATATTGCTGAATCGAGTTCGCACAAGGCTTCGAGCTTCAAGCACAAAAGGAATTCTCAATTCAACAACAAAAGGAAGAAGATTGATCAGGCACCTAAGAGGGCTAAGATCATCCGACGCAAGAAGCGTGGTGGGAAGAATGACAAGGCCAAGATGGAGTGCTACAATTGTGGTAAGATGGGTCACTTTGCTCGTGAATGCACTGAGTCGAAAAATGTACTATATTACTCCATTACTTTGAGTAATGCTTTTATTTCTAGTACTGTAATGATTGCTGAATCTTATCCAATGTGAACTATAGACTCGGGAGCAACAGACCACGTAACTAGAGATCGAGAAGTATTTGTGGAGTATCGTCGGATACCGCTTGGAAGAAGATGGATATATGTTGGGAATAACTCAAGAGTTGAAATGAAAGGTATCGACACATGTAAATTAATCTTACATGGTGGTCGAAACCTATTCCTACATGATGTCATTTATGCTCCAGATATTCAACGAAACTTGGTCTCCGTAGTTGTTCTTCTTAGCTTAGGTTATGTATTGAATTTCCATGGTGATTATGTTGACATTTTGTATGAAACAGTTTATTATGGTTTGGGTCATGTATCGAATGGTTTCATGGTGTTAGACATTGACTATGATCAGTACAATGTTAATGTCGATGGTTGTTTTTCTTTAATTGCATCTTCTAGTAATGTTGAGATTGATGCAAGTACTTGGCATTCTAGATTATGTCACATTGGATTGTAAAGATTAGCTAGAGAATACCTTTCAGGGTCACTCACTAATGTTAATCTATCCGTATGTGAACATTGTCTAGTGGGAAAAACAACTAGAAAACCATTCGGTAAATGGACTAGAGCTGAATTTCCATTGCATCTCATACATTCTGACATTTGAGGTCCTTTGAATGTGAGGGCGAGGCATGGAGCCTTATATTTCATCACTTTCATAGATGATTTCACACATTTCGGTTATGTCTTTCTGATCTCCCATAAGTCAGAAGCATTAGATTGCTTTAGACGATATATAGCGATGGTAGAGAATCAGTTGAACAAAACGAAGCATTAGATTGCTTTAGACGATATATAGCGATGGTAGAGAATCAGTTGAACAAAACAATAAAAGCATTGAGAACCGATCGTAGCCGTGAGTATCTATCAGAGCAATTCAAGGCTCTTTGTGATGAAAAAGGAATTGTACGACAATTGACTATTCTTGGTACTCCGCAACAAAATGGGGTAGCTGAAAGAATGAATAGAACCCTATTGGAAATGGTTAGGTCTATGATGGTGCAAGCAAATTTACCTATCTCCTATTAGGGAGATGCATTATCGACTGCTGCCTATATACTTAACCGAGTGCCCTCAAAATTGGTCACTTCCACCCCTTATGAATTATGGACTGCTAGGAAATCGGACTTGAGTAGTCTACGTCCATGGGGATGTGCAGCTTATGTTCATGATTCTTCCCATAAATATGACAAATTATGACCTAAAGAGAAGAAATGTATCTTTATAAAATATTCTGAACACTCCAAAGGGTACGTGTTCATAGGTGAACAAGTTGATGGAAGTGTGACCAAAATGGAGTCATGAGATGTCACATTCTTGGAGAACGATTTTCCTAGTAGAGGTGAGATTGATAAGGACTTCCAATTATATGAGATGGAAGATCCTGATAACACACCCACTGATGTTGTAGGGGGAAATGAAAATTCACCTCAACATGCAAGACCTAGTGAGAGTGTTGCATTGCTTAACTAATTGAATTCAAGAGAAATTCAATTGCGTAAAAGTAATCGTAAAAGTATTCCCCGTTGTCCTTTTGAGATTGAAGGGGAAGCATTTATGATTGCTCATAAAGACGATGCCAAGCCTAAGACTATTCAAGAGGCTCTCTCATCCTCTGATAAGTAAGAATGGAGAAAAGCTTTGGAAGATGAAATGGAGTCAATGAAGGCAAACCATGTCTGGGACTTGGTTTATCTACCACCAAATTGTAAGGCCATTGGAAACAAATGGGTCTTCAAGATTAAGCGAAGGGCTAATGGATCCATTGAAAAGTATAAGGCTCACCTTGTAGCAAAAGGTTATACTCAACAAGAGAGTATAGATTATAAGAAAACATTTTCACTAGTTGTAAGGTTTGCCTCAATATGCTTTATTCTAGCCATCGTTGCACATTTGAACTTTGAATTACATCAAATGGATGTAAAGACGGCATTTCTCAATGGAGAACTAGATGAGGAAATCTATATGAAACAACCAATATGTTTCATAACTAAAGGTCAAGAACATAAAGTTTGCAAGCTTCATCGCTCAATATATGGCCTTAAGCAATCATCTAGACAGTTGTAT